>NC_067157.1:42164678-42337178 GCF_903995435.1 Acomys russatus | reverse complement strand
TTATTTTTATGTTTCATTTGTTTTGCTTATTTGTTTGTTTGCCCGCTGTCCTTGATTAAAAGGACATAGTCAACTAAGTCGAGGCAGAGGCAGAATCGTGCTATCCCATGAGCTGGAACCATTTAAACGCAGGCTGGCTGGAAGAGAATACTTGCCTGAACTCGGTTATATAATTGGACATGTGGCTGCTCACAGTCCTTCCAGAGCTGTGCTCCCGGGAAAAGGTGATTATCCTAGTGAGTCAATAGCTCTCTACCTGTGCTCCCAAGTTGCAAGGACGATAGACTGATCAGATTCAGTGACATTCTGGGGAGAAGATCTGGTGGCTGTGATAATGATTCTGGCAGTGCCCTTTGAAGATTCAGACGGGAACTGCAGCAGCAGTCAAATGAAAGGCTGGCGAGATTTAAAATTGATGACCACATTACACATTACACTGAAGCTCATACATTATACTCAATAAAAGGATACAAATAGGAAGGCCACAATTTCTGCTCATCCCTAATTATAGCTCTTTTTTTCCATCTGTTCCTATTCCTGTACCTTAATTCATTCTAACAGAGAAAGAAACAGATTTCTGTAGTATTTAGGAGTCAATTTCTGGCCCTCTGAAAGGACAAAATATACTACAAATACGAGCTAAATTTTTTTTTACCATTATTGATGGGAAAGCTATAAGGTCAGAGGAGATATGAGCCTACAGAAGGATCAGTATAATACACATTTCCTGCTCCATGAGGTTAAAATGATATGTCAGACACTGCCTAGACACTGGGAAGCTTGAAGCACATAAGACATTAACTCTGTAGTCAAAGATGCAACACATGCAGGAGCAATCACATTTGTTTCCAAGCTGAAAACACAGCAGGGTAGACAATGTCATTAGTAGCTGCAGTCTGTAAGGTTATGCACAGGATTGTTTGCTGGGAAGGCAGCTGCTATAGAAGGGACAAGAAGCAAGCCATGAAACCTGGAGTCAAGGAACACTGGAGACCTGATGTGTCATTGATTGGCGGGGTCCCCCACTGGCCTGGAACTCTCCAAGTAGTCTCTGCATCCCCTGCACTGGGATGACAAGAGCAATCTCCATGCTGAGGTCATTCACTTGCTTTGATGTGAGCTCTGGAGATGGAACTCAGGTCCATGTGTTTGACAGCTGAGCCCTCTAGCCACTGAGCCATCTCTCCAGCATCTCAACAGTCTTTACTACTTCACTTCCTCATTTGTTTTTGCTATTCTGTGAGAGTTTTTTTTAAGCTATCAAATTGATCCTCTGCACCCTCCAGCCTATGTCTATCATGCATACTATTGCTAAATAACTCCCTGTTTTCTGCGTGGAAAGCACCTTCTATTTCTATACTCCAACAATTTCCCCTCTCTGTCTCTCTGTCTGTCTCTGTATGTCTCTGTCTCTCTCTGTCTCTCTCTGTCTCTCCCCCCCCCCTGAGTTTTTGAGACAGGGTTTCTCTGTGTAGCCTTGGCTGTCTTGGACTCGCTTTGTAGACCAGGCTGGCCTTGAACTCACAAAGATCCACCTGCCTGCCTCCTGAGTTCTGGGATTAAAGGTGTGAGCCACCACACTAGGCTTCCATGGGAGATGGGCAGGAGATGCTTACACTCTTTCTAGGCTACTGTAGATTTTTATAAACAACATTGTAACATCATTAGTCACAAACTGTTGAAACTTCTTGTTCATATCCTTACTGCTATAAGTAGACCAGAAGGTGGGATCCTCTTTCAGTGCACAATAGGCAGTCCATTCTTAATAATGTTAAATATTTACTGACTAAACTCTCAATTTCACTGACTTTTGAAAAGTAATGAATATATGAAGGATGAATTATGTTGGCTCTAGGGTATGCTGATTAATTTAATTAGCTGAACTGCCTTAGAACTAGGGATATTGGTAAGAAGTTGACATTGGATTTTCAACTATATATTCTTTTTATAATAGTTACAAAATGAAAACAGCAAGTCAATACCTGAGTGGAGACTGGCTAAAATTGCCTGTTACATCACAGAAAAAAATTATAAATCTAAAAAGTGGGAGTGACCTTGAAAAGTATTCAAGCCAACTTCTAGGTAGAAAGGAAATAAACTTCCCCAAGGTCTCAAACATGGCTTCTGGCTGAATGTAAAAATCCAAGCCTGGGGACTTTTAACCCTGCACAGTTATTGCCATCCTCACTGCTGTGACGACTCCATTTCCAGTGCTCACATATTCAGCATGGGATGCAGACAGTGTGCTCTGCTCCTCTCTTTCCCTCTCACTGAATAATTTCTAGCAGCTTCTTTGATTACTTTCTGTTGCTCCGCCGTGCTAACCCTTGTAGAGGACATCTGGTCATACAGCAAAGAAAATTATCCAGTGTTTCTTTTTTTCTTTCTTTTTTTTTTTTTAACAACATCCCCTCAGTCAACCAGCCAACGCATGATTTACTGAACAGTTGCTGATGTGACCAACACAGGGCTAATATGATAGAGCTGGCTGCGTTTAAAAGCAATTCATCAATTAAACAACACTTTGCATGATTTTTCACTTGGCATGACTCAAAGGACAATATTTTTCAAGGTCACTGTGAACTCAGTAGTGGGAAGCTGACTTCATAATTGATTTTACATGGAATCGTGCATTTTGGCTGAGTCTCAGTGATAGCTCGATAGGCAGCATCTAGGATTCACTTCTGGCCTCGGCTAGTCAACCATTGTGCCCATCTGGCCTTCTAATGTTATTGCCGAGACAGAACAGCCACAAAGAAAGTCATGGCAAGGATGTCTTTAATAAAATGTTTTGAGGGCTCCATTATATTTTGGGTTGTGCATCAATAGTATGGTGGGACGAAGAATGGCCACTGGTGTTTATAACAATTTACTGATGCTCCAACCATTCAATCGCCCTACCCTTGCTGCCTCAAGCTTCTGTTGAGCTATAAATACACGGAGTAATGCTGTTAGAAAGAGAGAGTTTCTGTAAGTGGTCTACAAAGTCACTCTTCCTAGCACATTTGGACATGATCCTGTTGGCTGGGGACTGAGGATAGGAACAGGATCCCATCACAAGTGCCTGGTGACTCTGAGGTCTGACTAGTTCTTGCATCATGCTGGCCTGTGGCTGCTAGTGTGTTTTCAGAATTACATATGAATGTCTTTTATTTGTTCAGTGGATCATGTTTAGGAATAAAGTAGACTGGCAGCATTGCCTGAGAAATGCAGGTCTGCCAGGTCAACATGCAGCACCTTTATTTTAAAGAGGTAAACAGTAAACTTTTTTATTTTATCTAGACTAACACACTGGCGCATGCCTTTAATCCCAGCACCTGGACGAAGAGGAAAGCAGATCTCTGTGAATTCAAGGCCAGCCTGGTCTATAAAGTCTAGGACAGCCACAGTAACAGAGAAACCTTGTCTTCAAAAACAAAAACATAGCAACAACAACAAAAATCACTATGTGGACATAGTTACATTAAAAATGGGGCCGGATAGATAGCTCAGTGGGTAAAAACATTTGCTTCCAAGTCTGAGGAACTGAGTTTGATCCCCAGAACATATGTGGGTGGAGAATATTAATTCATTAAGATTATTCTCAGACTTCAACATATGATTATAGCATATGTGTGCTCCACACAAATTTAAAATTAATGTTAAAAACTAGAAAGTGTCGGGTGTGGTGGCACATGCCTTTAATCCCAGCATTTGGGAGGCAGAGGCAGGCAGATAGCTGTGAGTTCGAGGTCTACAAAGTGAGTCTAGGACAGCCACAGAGAAACCCTGTCTTGAAAAACCAAAACCAAACAAACAAACAAACAAACAAACAAAAAAACCCAGAAAGTATTTTTACTGGGAATTAGATTCCCCCCCCTTGATATCCTGTGTTTCTGTGTGCTAAATCTGACAATCCTGTATTGTCCAACTACATGTTAATAACATTAAGGACAAGAATATTTTTAAAGTCCTACCTATGCAACCTTTTCTGAGTTCCATGTTGCAGTGCTAATTAGTAATAACTGATCTGACAGTAAGTTTAGTAGAAGCAAACTCTTGGCCAATATTTGTGTCAGAAAAGGCAGAGTTTCAGGGTGTGGTACTGCATAATCATTATCAACTCAAATTTAAAAGTAGGATGTGGAAATTTGAAAACTGACTCTGTCACTGTAAGTTTTAATTTGGGGCAAGTTATTTCACTACCCCGTATCCCTGCTTCTTCACCTGTGAAATGGGATGATAGACTCTAACTTAAAATCATTATAAAAGCTAATAGTCTGTACATACATTAGTATGCCATTAAAATATTTCAAGTAATAGTTATTATTCACCCATCTATATGTCTAGATAAATTTTACTTATTAAAAACAATCGACCTAGTTTTCTAACACTATAACAAATACCTAAAATAATGAACTTTATAATGGAATTGATTCATTTCTGCTCACAGGTTTGCATGGTCCAGATCAGAATCAGTTGGTCCTAACGCTTCTTGCTTTTGAGCTTGTGGGAAGTTAGCATATCATTGAAGGAGGATGTTTTGCAGGGCAGAGTTCATATCTGGACGCTGCCAAGAGAGCAGAAAAGGAGAGAAACAGACCACAGACATCGGGGCCCCACAGTTCCCTTCTTAGTAGGCTCCTCCTCATAAAAGTCCCACCATTGTCTAATAAAACTATGATCTGGGTACAGCGTAAGCCTACAACATATGGGCCTTTAGAGAGTTTCTAGATTTAAAGCAGATTACACTGCTTATATGTACCATTAAGCTCAAGCCACCTGGCCAATCCATTTCATAAAAGGATTTAATCGCATTCTCCTGAAAATTGACTTACTCAGGCAAGCATCAAGCAGCATGCTACCTATTTATCAGTGTGGATGGCCTTGTACATCAAACCACTGGTGCCGAGCATTAATCAAGATCAGCCAGTGTCCACTGGGGTGTCCTACTAGAAGAATTGGGATGTAAACAATTTGGGGAAAAGCAAGACATGTAAAAATTATTTTTAAGTATAAATAAAGCAATTCCAAAGACAAGTGCGTCCACCAAGTGCAGGCAAAGGTCGCACCCAGGTACTGACACTCTTCTAAAGGATCAGAGACCTCCCAAAACGGCCGAGAAAAATACGTGATGGTGAGGTTTATGAACATGGGGTCCGGATAAAAGAAAATGTGAGCTAAAGAATTCACATGCTTTTGATGAGGGGGAAAAAATGGACTGAAATTTTGCTGAGGAGGAAAACTTCTGACACTTGTAGATAATGTCCCAGTCTGATTCAGTATAATCATACCATTAAATTAGGCAACATAAATATACTTTAGAATTCTGCCTTCGGTTGATGAAAGAAGAATCATTCAACTCAGTCTTTTTGCCTCTAATAATCGAGACAAAGAGATTTTTTTTTAACTTCAACTGTAATATATAAATGGAAAAATAATTTCATTTACATATAAATTAAATTATATCCTGTTACTTTTCAATTGCCACTTGAAAATGAGAAGAAAAGTTAATACATTCCAAAAGCTTTGGAAATAAGATTATGAGGAGGACTTGCCTTGAAGTGAGGCCCCTTGACCATTGAATGCAATCTGCTGCATGCTGTGGAACGCCTCCTAGGTGGGGACAGTTTTCTGGCCTCAGTGCTCTGATTTTGTGATGACAACTTTGAGCTCCCATGCTCATTTTTCCAGTGGTGCTGTTTACTAAAGGCCTCAGCATGAAGTGATCAATACTTAAAGTCCCAAGAACCACAGGAAAGGGCAAGCAATTCTCAGAAATGGTACATGTTTTCCAGGCCCATCCCTGAGACTGAGAAATTACCCATCTTAAAGGGAGAAGTTAGAGATGAGTGTATCCAAAGATATCTATGTCGTAATGTAGAAAGACTTGTTTAGGGCTTGCTGGTTGATGTGACAAGGCAGCATCTCTGAGCCTCCATCTCGTTCTGAACAATAAATTTGTGCACTATTTTATTTCCCACAGAAATTAGCTGATTTAGTTGTCCCTAGAGTTACCTACTCAGTTATGTCAACACAGTTCTTGGGGTAAGAGTGGAGGTGAGGGGAAGGCTAGAAAAAAACATATAAGAAACATATAGAAAACATAGAGAAAGAAAGCACATATTACATTGTGACTCATAACAGTAGCCAAATTGCAGTTATGAAGTACCAATGAAATAATTTATGGATGGCAGTTACTCCAACATGCAGCACTGTATTAAAGGGTCACGGCATTAGGAAGCGAGAGGGCCAGATATACACAGTGTCACTGCATATCTCTGTAAGAAATCTGACCCATCTTGGGGTGCCAAGAGAAACACCAGTGAGCACTTGATGAATCCATGGATTTTTTAAAAGTTATATGATTAGAAATGGACGGAGACGTTTTGTGCAAGCTTTTTGAATGAACAAAGCAACTTAATTCAGTTTTATCAAGGTTCACAGCTAGTGAAGAAAGCCTCCTATCTGCAGATATTCTCTGAGCCATCTTGAGAACTCTGGTAAACAGTTTCATAAAGCAAATGATTGAAAGCTGGTGACAGGCTGCAAGCTTGTCATCCAGAGACAAAATCAATGTGAGTCAAAGCAGAGGATTCAGGAAGGATGGCAGTTCATGTAGAAGTCCTTAATGAAACACTACTGGAAGTACTCATCTGAACCCCATACATCTAATATTTCTCTAAAAAATGAAAAAAAATGTTGGAAATTATATTTTTAATTTTCTCTAGAACAATGTTATATTGGACCAAATAGCCACTACATCTTTCAAAAGAATCAAAAAATACTCTAATTATTTTATATTTTCAATCAAATATATAACCTATGTGTACCATTTTCCTCAATAAAAAGGAATATCTAGTTAGATTTTTTTAACCTTCATTTTTTATAAATGATTTATTTGAAAAGGACACTTGAATCTGAAAGTCAACGTTTCTTCCCTCTTTTGCTTTGTATTGTTTTGTTTTGTCTTTTCTCTTTCTAGGCCACTACAAAACTTTGTTTTCAGCTCATATTTTTCCAGGCTAATGGGGCAGAGTTTCTAATAGATGGTTCAGGTTGGCAGGCCTACTTGTATGGTTCTATAAGAAGGGACATTAGTTTCGGGGATGTAAAAAGACTCAGCATGATATAATCAGAAACCATTATTTATGAACTAGGAACAGAAGTGAGAGAAATCCATATTTACCATCTGAAGAAGTTTTGGCAATCCTAACTAAAATGCCAGTGAGGCTGTGAGCTTGAGTCAGAAATGTGAAATGAGAGAGAGAGAGACAGAGAGAGACAGAGAGAGAGAGAGAGAGAGAGAGAGAGACAGAGAGAGAGAGAGAGAGAGAGAGAGAGAGAGAGAGAGAGAGAGAGAGAGAGAGAGAGAGAGAGAGAGAGAGAGAGAGAGAGAGAGAACCAATGGGCAAATAAACCAAAATTTGTCGTGTTACATATTAAAACACAGAAGAAAAACTTTGCAGCAAAGTGTGTAATATGGATCTGGGAACACACAGAACAAGGTTGCTGTATGTTTTAGTCTTATTTATGCTGCTGTCATGAATACATGACTCAAAGGCAAATGAAAAGAAAGGTTCACTTTGCCTTACAACTTTAGGTCCATGGTCCATCACTGAAGTCAAGGCAGGAACTCAAGTCAGGCCTTATTGCTATTTCACATGGAAATACTGCCAGCCAAGGTACCCAACAGACAAGAGCACAGGAAGAATCACGCAGAATACTGCTTGCTAGCTCGCTTGTTTGCAGCCTCACGCTTTGCCAGCTTTGTTATAATAGCAGGACCACCTGCCCTGAAATGGTGGCACTCACTATGGCCTGGGCTCTCTTACATTAGCAATCACATTAACCCCCCACAGACATTCTCAGGGGCCAATACAACCTGAACAATTCCTCAAGTGGAACTCTCTTTCCAATCACTGGAGGCAAATTGACAGTTGACAGTTAAACCTAGCGAAGACAGTGTAGGAAGCTAACGTAATGGTGGCTGATAAATCTCATTTATCATTTTTTTACTAAAAACTAAAAAGATGACAGATCATTAATACTTGTCACTAGAATAATTAGTTATGATTCAGAAAAATAAAATTCTAAACCTCATGACAAGCAATAAAATAAAAAAAAATCAAATAGAAATTTTACTTGAAAAGGGAAAACATGCAGGCAAACGAATGAGGAAGTTTTCATTATGTATAGCATTTTCCCTTTTCCTTCTGAAAAAAACAAAATGTAGATTTTATTTCTAAAGGTCTATAAAAAAGGGACCATACCCCCAAATTTTGAAAATGATAAATTAATAGAAATGTTGTTGATTTATCGAATGGTTAAAGACCTCAATACATAAAGAGATGGTGCAAATTAACAAGGAAACAAATGTAATTTTCCACAAAGGTAGATATCATCTACTAATCCTATTGATTCAATCTTCTTTTCTCTTACTCAAGCCAACTGTCTGGCACATTATAAACACTCAATATAAATCAACTAAATAAATTACTAAATTAAAAGCACTAAGGGGAAAATTCAACCAGGAAAGAGAAAAAAAAAAACTAATTTCAAGCCCCAATTACAGAAGAAGAAATATATTAATTTATAAATATACATAGGAATCTCTAACCCCACTAGTAAGCAAAGACAGGAAGATTAAAATGCAATAAGACAGTACTGTCTGCTTTTCAAATTAGTCAGAGCTGAGATGATGAGTGCTCAGTGTTTGAAGAGAATGCAAGAAGAGAGAGTAACATGGAAAGCTGTTAACGATTTTTAGGGCTTACAAATATATCTCAATAAGAGTACAGCATGAGCCTTTTGATTAAGGAGCACACTTTAATGCAATTATCAGAGCTGTTCAAATGGATTTGTGGCCAACATTATCCATTATTTTGTTAGTGTTTTATTTAAAATAACCTGACATATCCATAACACAGAATTCCTTAGCTTAATTACAGAAACACATAATGTGAAATAACATGTGGCCAGTATTACTGTGCTCTAACAGCCTTTGGTGAGTAGATGGAGAACAGGATTAGGAGAGCTAATGAGCAAACAGCAACAGAGCCTTTGTGGTCCTGATGCTGTTTCCATAGGTGTGAGATCAGATAATTACACTTGTGAGTTTATTCTGTTCTGTGAAGCAGAGAGCCAGGGGGTGAGGAAGCAATATGTGCAGTCTGGTCCTAATTGGTTGCAAAAGGTAGATTATCTGTTCTATAGAGATAGGCCGTCTGATAGCTCATCTTAACAGCAAAGTGGCTTCCTCTGGGAGGAGAGATCAAGTAGAATTGTTTAGGTTTTTAATATTCTGATGCATTAAAAAAAAACACATCGTATATTACTTCTGTAGTCAAAAATAAACGTATGTTCTAAGCAAACATGTGCAAAAACCAAATTTTCGTACTTTGCATGGAGGGTTAGCAGAGTCTTTCAGAGTCCTCCAGGGAAGACGGGAGAGCCTCAGATAGGGAGCTTTTCCAGGGGAGGGGAGCTAGAATGAAGCCAGCCTCCTCGCTGGATTCCTGCTGGGAGAGAGCCTGGCTGGTGGGAACAGGTGCTGCAGCAAGGAAAGACACTTGGCAGGGTGTAGGAGCTGCCAGCTTTCCTTACATTTCCCATCATGCTCCTGTGAGGTTCAGGGAACAGTCAGATGCGACGGGCAGATTTGGACACCACGCAAACGCAGCTTTCTCCCAGTAGCCTAGCGTCACTTCGCAGCTGGAATTTTACAGGGGTAGTTCACGAAACATCTCTGACAAAATCACGAGCTGGTGTGTCTATGACAAAGGAGCTGGAGTCTGGGGACATGGGTTAGTCAATAAAGAGCTTGCCACCTGGAATACCAGAGTTCAAACCCTGGACTCTGTGCAAAGGTGGAAGGACAGACCCAACTTCACAGTCATATTTTGATGCTCACACATTTTTGTGTGTGTGTGTGTGTGTGTGTGTGTGTGTGTGTGACATGTGCACATGAGCACATGAATGGGTTCACAGATGCACAGCATGCACTTCACACTAACAGTAATAAATAATAAACTTCAAAAATAAAGTGGAAAGTGATTGGCTTTGATGTTGACACCCAATATGAGCTCTGGCTTTTGCACACATATACACAAGCACTTGCATACACAAGTGCAGAAAGGGGAGAGACAGCTGGAGTGAGGAAAAGGGCGAGGGTGAGGGCAAGATGTGATTTTGATTTGATCCACAGCAGGAGAAACCAAGCAGGAGTGTAGTAATGATGCCTCAAATTAAAGAGTACTGCCACGCCTGTAACTGGAAGGGTGCAGGAGGACTCTCTTAGAGCTTTGAGAAGGAGCAGGGTCCTGCCAACATGTTTGTCCTCCTATGCTATGACAGATGAACCTGCTCATTATCTTGACAGACCTAGGAAACTGCTGTCTAGGGCCCAGGTAGGATGCTGGGGCTCAGCAAAGCCCAGAGAAATAAGGGTCTTTTTAAGGGTTGTCCTCATGCCTTTTGGTGGCAGACAACTCTCTCACTACGATCCTCACATGGGACCACTTTGGTCAGAACTCTAGCACTGCCATCTTCTCTTAGTGTTTCTGCCAGGTGTTTATATTGTCTTGAAAAATTGCAAGTCAAAGACTCGCTGATAGCATGTAAGCAGCTCTACAAGCCAGCCTCCAGGTAGCTTCACAAGCCTGCCTCCAGGTTGCTTAGCAACCTCTAATGTCATCACCTGCCACTGCCACCAGGGGCCCAGGATAAACAAGGACAAACCTGCCATCCATCTCTTTCTTATGTTCTCTCTCTCTCTCTCTCTCTCTCTCTCTCTCTCTCTCTCTCTGTTCCTCTGGACTATCCCCTCACTTTCTTTTCTCCCTATGCTTCTACAATAAATCTTATACCTTGTGTGTTATGTGGCACATAATTAGCATGAGTACTTTTGCTGATCTTACTGAAAAGGAGGTTAATACCTCCATGAATTTGAAAGGTATTCACTAGAAAGTATTAAACTAGCCAGTAGTTACTGAGAATGACCTCATTCTTTTTTTTTAATTAAATTTTATTAGTCAGATTACATCCCAATTGTTATCCCCTCACGTGTATCTTTCTAGTCCCCACTTCTGCCTTTTTTCACTCTATTACCGTTCCCTAGACCTGTGACAGAAAGGGACCTCCTTCCATCATATGATGACAGCCTATCAGGTCTCATCTGGATAGCCTGCTTCCCATTCCTCAGAGTGGCACCAGGCCTCCCCACCAAGGGGAAGTGGGAACGACCTCATTCTTAGAAGCTTAAGGGACACCTGCTTTCCTGTGACTTTTGGCTAAATGTTTCTCTGTGGCCTCTGGGAAAATAGGGTAGGGGGGAACCTTGAAAGAGTATTGTTTCACTGGGCTGCAAAACACAAGCTTGAAGTCATGTGATCTCTTCTGAAGCTCCCTAAAAGACACACAGCTGACAGGAGAGAAGGCCCAGCTTCTACCACAAGAGATGATGCCTCCCCCATGCAATTCCTAATAACTTAGAGAGAAGGGCAAGCAGTGGAGGCATTCCCACTCCTCTGGAATGTTAACTCCTCACAGATAGAATCCCAGGCAAGACCTGATGCGTGTGTTGAATGATTCAATTAAAAGTAAATGAGATTTTAGAAAATTTGCATGCCCCTGCTTAAGGCTGGTCATCTTAAAGAATACTTTTGGCAAGAATTGCCTCTAATGTTCTGGGCAACTGTGTAAGTCTGTAGGCTTTGCAGTCATGGTTACCAATGCCAACCAAACCCTGCTGCCAGGGGCTTATTTACAGCTCTGCTGTAACCTCACAGAGAGAAGAGAGGAACAGCTATTGCTGATTTAGTTATTAGACATAAACACACAGGGGTAGGAGCTTCGAGGACATTATTCATTGGCGGCACTCAGCAGCCTGCTAGAAACACTGCTGCCTGCTGTGCAAATACAGCAAGAACGGCTTCATAACTAATGCCAGAAACACCAGCAGTGCCCAGGCAGATAGGATATATGGACTGCAAGTTAATGTGTTAGGCCCCTGGGTTTGTTTAATTGTACAGGCTGATTTACCCTAAGACAATGAAGAAAATTATCTGAGGTAAATGTAGCTTTTGGAGTCCATAATATGACTTCTTGGCTATTCTTGCAGTCTTAATGCACATTTTCCTAATAGTGATGTAACTTGTTTGGCTCTCACTGAATTTTATCTCATAAGATGTACTAATTCTGCTGCTGTGAGAGCAGTGTATTTTTGTCTGATTATGATTATTTTCTACCAGCAACAGAAATGGATTTCAGCCTGTCCAGAGATGTCAACATCTGCTTCATTTCACGTAACTTGTATGCAGAGGGGGTATTAGTATAAACTATGGCTCAGTGTATGCAAAGCTGTGTTGTTCATACATTCAGACCACGGTTCTGAGATGGGAGAACAACAGAGAATATGCATAGGGAATTATTGTCTAGAATATGATCACACAGTACATGTTTGGAAGATCAGAGATGATGCTTCCACGGGCTTTCCCCATCCAAGTGTAATTTGTTCAGGGAATCACACCAAGTGAGGATGTGATAAGCAGAATAGTTGTCCCTAACCAGGCCAGTGACTTTCGTCAGCCCACGTAACTCGGCTCCATTTATATCCGAACAGTACCTGCAGATGTCAAGCAAAAGCCCTTGCAAGAGTAAGATTCTGGATTATCTGTGTGAAACTAAAGTAACTGATGGGATGAGTCTTGAGAAGAAGCAGCAGCTAGAAGGAAAGAGAGTCAATGTCAGGGAGCTGTTGCATGAAGAAGATCTGGCTAGAAGATATTGTCTTAGGGATTGGTGCTATCCCAATCCAAGGGCTGCGGGAAGCCTTGGGCAGCCACAGGCACTTCTACCCTCCAAAGAGAACTCAGTTCTATCTACACCTCAACAACCACCAAGAACCCCGAAGGGTCCTTATCAGAGAACTATCAAGTAAAACTGTGCTATAGGGACCAAGTTTATGGAAATTATTTCAGTAGTAATTAGAAGCAAATGTGGACAATAATAGATTCACATCAACACTCCTATTTAAAAGGGGATCAGTTTTACTCACTCACTTACATAACAAAACAGAATAACTTTACTTGGAGTTAGCTCAGTGGTAGAGCATTTAGCATGCCACGGGTTCGTTCCCTGGCACTGCAAAAGAAAAGTGTGCGCATGCATGTGCAAGCGTAGACTATCACATGAATGCTGCATGCCAAGTACCATGCATGAACATTGATGATGTATCAAAATGATATATCATCTGTCCTGTATTTACTCTCAGAGTAGCTCCTGAATTCCCACTATGTGCAATGCACTGTTTCTGGTTATACGTGCCTGACCAAGAAAGTAAAGATCCATGTCTTCATGTAGCTTGACATTTTCTGTGGTCAAAGCAGCAGATAATATAAAATTGAGGGAACATAAAAATTGCAAATTGTATCCAGTGCTACCAAAAAAATTTAAATGGGGTAAATGGCAGAGATCAATTGAGGAAAAACATGTGTCAGATTGACATGGAAAGCCTCTATGAGGTGGAGAATGTGGCATTTTAGCCTAGACCACAAGAAGGAAGAGGAGGAGGAGGGAGAGGAGGAAGAGAAGGAAGAGGAGCAGGAGGAAGAAAAGGAAAAAGAGGAGGAAAAGGAAGAGGAGGAAGAGGAGAAGGAGGAGAAGAAGGAGGAAGAGAAAAAGGAGGAGAAAGAGAAGAAGAAGAAGAAGAAGAAGAAGAAGAAGAAGAAGAAGAAGAAGAAGAAGAAGAAGAAGAAGAAGAAGAAGAACCTAAATTTTCCAATATGGGACACATCAAACTTAAGTATTATTCACATTCTAAACACAAAATGAATGCAAAGATCATTAACTCAGCTCCCTCATCCATCATCCTAATGGGAAGGGTGTTGACATTGGTCATTTGGCTCTGGAGGACACAGGTCTATCTTGTCTTTATTTCACACACTGCTAACACTTGTCATCTTGCTTTCTTCTATTGCTGTGATAAAATACTCTGACCAAAGCAACTTAAGGAAGAAAGGGTGTATTTTCAGCTTAGAGCTCAGGGTTGAGTCTGCCATCCCAGAAAAATCAGGACAGCAAGAATTTGAGGAAGCTGGTCATAACACAGCTGGTCACGTGACACCCACAGTCAAAAGTGGAAAGCAATGAATGCATGCTGGGACTCAACTCCCTTCTCCACTAGCACAGTTCAGGGTTCCAGCCTGGGAATGGTGCTCAGGGCAGGACTTCTCACCTCAATTAATGCAATCAAATAATCCCCACAGCCATGTCCAGAGGATGATCTTCTATGTAACTCTACTTGCTGTCAGGATGGCAATTGCATCCCACCATTTTGCTAACTTTGGTTAATTTTTCTTCAGTGTTGGTCTCATTCTTTTCACCTTCTCTTTAAAAACAGTTGTTAGGAAACCAAGATTGGTTGCATAAAATTCAGAGCTCTTCTTATCAGCCAGATTCAGAAAGTGGAGCAAGATGGCAGGAAGCGTGGACGAGAGTCTGCACACGGCTCCATCTTCATGAATGGCTGCTTCTAGGTCTTTCATGTTGCCTTATGAAATAAGTTATTTCTAGTAACAGCCCGCATAACCTTTCATGTTTTCTTTTTCTTTGTCTAAGAGAGAAGAGGATAGCAGTGAAAACAGGAGGGCTGGCTGTTGCTAGGCACCAAGCTGACATTCAGGAAGTGGCAACGAAACACAAGGAGATTTAAAAATAAACAACCATTTTAATCTTTAGCTGCAATTCCAAGGACTCAGATTAAGTTATTTGATTACTGGTATTCTCCAAACAGAGTTTTAAGAGGAAATTTTTAAAAGGATGAGGAGGATATATGTCCTGTCAATTGTTTCTGTTTAATGACTATTGCTTCTATTAACGTGTTTATCAGGAACACTAGATTTACTTTTATGATTTTTTAGGTCAGCGGTCAGAGGAGTGCCTTTTTGCAAAGCCAAAATCCAGTTTGTGCCTTTCAATTTCCAATATAGCAGGCTTGAGTGTTTTCTTCATAATATGGGTGGGATTGGGGATATAACCATCACAGTATTTGAGTTATTGATGTTTTTGTCTTCTTTATAAAGGCGTCTGTGCTGAGACCCCAAACTTCTGAGTCTCCAAACCCACCCACCAGACCATCAGAAAGGTTTCCTCTAGCCATTTGTAATCACAGTCACTCTAACAAAGTCTCTCTTGATCTCTATGGAGCCATACTAATCCCTGAGGTATGTAATGTCAGCATTGTGCGTGCGTGCGTTGATTTTTAAATCTGTAGACATAAATGGTAATAAGTGAGGCAAACGTAGCTCTACTTAGAGAAGCAATAAGCTGGTGATGTGTCACTTTGCAGAACTAGAAACACAGGCCCAGGATGCGAGGCAGCAGCTTGTAATGGCTGACTTCATGTCTTCCAGAGCTGTGTTGTTTGGATCTAAATCTTGTTGTGGAGTTTACATGCAGTGTGATCTTGGTCAAGAGATCTGTCTTCATCTTTAAGAAGGGGAACTGGTGATAGTTATCTCATTCTTGTTAAGGTGGTTAAAAAGATAATAGTTGGAAAATTCATGGGAAAAAGTGCCTGGCTTAGAAAGCTTTGTGTACATGGATGGGTATTGTTTGGTAATGTTATGGCCACAGGAACGATCTTTCATGTGATCTTAGTATTTGGTTGATGGTTCTTTTCAATTCTTAAGCTATATCTAGAAAATGGAGCTGTGTATTTCTTTCCAAATGGCAGTCTTTATCAATAAATACATTCATAGTTTTCATTTATATAGCAAGAGACTCTGCATGTATGCAGTGCTCCCACATATATACATTTCAGTTAACACAAATTAGTAAAGATGTTTCTTCACCATGTTTGGTGTAGATCAGATGACTAATTGTACACAGTGTGCTTGGCCTCTTTGCTCTTGAGCCCACACCCACTGTACAAATACCAGATGTGCAGCATGATCACTGGCCAATCACCGACTGTAGCTAGCATTCTTCCGAAACTCAGTAAGTGATCAGTGCAATTGGTCTACAGGTCATACACAGAGAGCAAGCCATATTTGGAGTTCTTCCATGGAAGAATGGTCTATTAGACCTTTTATACAAATAAACAGTCACCAGAGGGAACCAGCCAACCAAGGTGAAGATGCACTGAGGACAAAAAAGGGGGTAGTGCATTGAGTGAGTGCAGACAAAGCTGCAGAAGAGAACTCCCTGGGGGATACTTGAGTAATGTGGCAGTACAAGACAAGGACTGTGGTGAGAGTGAACTTGCCAACACAAATAAGGTAAAAAGATGAAGCAAAGAGAACAAAGCTTGCCTAGAGAGTGTGATGTCATCACTCTAAAAGCACTCTTTGAGTTACTTCATGTCATTGAACGCGTAATGATTAAATGCTTGAAACTGATGAAAACTAGACAACAGTGTGATGATCCCCCAAAGTAAGAGTGATACACTTCCTGTAAGAAGGCAAACATTGGTGAAAGAACAACAAGATGGCTAATGGCTGATTCTCAATGGAGTTAATATTATAACATCAAAATAAGTTTAAATGAAAACATAACCCCTGTGGCTGATGAGAGAGCTCAGTGGGTAAAGTGCCCACCACTCTAGCATGAGGAACTGAGTTTGATTCCCAGCACCCAAGTAAAAGCCTGCTGTGATCACATACATCTGCAAGCCTCATGGGAACAGGGATGGGTGAACCAGACAGGAAGATGCCTAGGGCTTGAGGCTAGCCAGTCTAGCTAGTCAGTGATCTCTGGGTTTAGAGAGAGACCCAACCTCACAAAGATAAAATGGAGAATGGTAGTGGAAGACACTGGATGTCAACATCTGGTCTCCACATGCACATGCACACATGAGCACACACAGCTGTAGGCATACCATCATACACACACACACACACACACACACACACACACACATACACACACACACACCAGCTATGCCCATTATATCAGATTATGTTCTAAACATGAATATTAAGTGTTGATATACTAAATCAATACAAAGTCTTCGCTCCTTTTTATATTTCTTTACACATTTATAACTTGTAGTAAGAAAGCTTTAGTTGTAACCAGAATTTCAAAAGTTCACACAACAAATTGTTCTTTTCTTTATTTCCTGTCAGCTTCCAAGTCATTGTTGTGGCCCTGAAATTCTGTGCAGCACAATAGCCACTTGAAGGACCCTGGGGGCAGGGTTGACAGAATAGTCCATGAAGGAGCATGGCTGGTGGTGTTCTATCCGGAAAAGAATGTTGAAGACAGTTGAAGTTTGGGTCGAACATGTAGTCAGTTACTCTCCTTGGGATGCCAGTGATGGAACTCTTAGTCACCAATAAATAGAATCAGGAAGCTCATTTATTCCCACCACTTAGAACCAGGAGTTCTTAAATACACCAGAATGCCCAAAGTCAGCATTATTAATCCCCAGTTCTCTATTTTTCATGGGGAGCGAGGAAGGAGTCTTTTACTCTAAGCGGTCCAAGGGAGCATATTATTGAACATAAATTATATGCTCAATGTAAAACCTGAGTTGTGTAAAACCTACACTCAAGGGCACTGACTGACATTGTTCATCTGAACTAATATACAGAGTATTGCAGTCATTTGATTCAACTTTAGAACATACACAAAATGTAGGGGTTGATACACAGGCATTGACTTTATTTTGTAATGTTTTAAAAATGGGCTGCAATGGTTTGATGTTGTTAGGTTGAAGGGATGTCTGAACTAATGTTCCATGCATTCCAACACTTAAGCATAATGAAATCTCATTAAAAGCAGTAAGGAAGTTCTTTACATTTGAGTAACTGCTCATTTCAGATCATATACTATTAACCCTGGTAAGATTTAGGCAAGGTGAGTTCTTATCCTTTGGAATCTACCTGTAAATTTCTACATCAATATTATCTCTCGAGAAAGCTTCATTTCACAAAGATGAAACTGTATTCAGTAAATAAACCTTCTGGCTAGATATATAAGGTTCTGGAAAGCCAGAGGCCTGCCTTACTCTTTTACAAATTCTTTATTGTATCCATGAACTCCTTGTGGACACAAATGAAATGAGTAAATATTTTTGATGATCAGTCTAGGTAAAAAAAAAAAAAACCATAGATAAAAGAGCACTAACTCCTCAAGTCTTAGCAAAGAATGAGGCCTTTGTGTTCCTTGGAAGGACACCATTGATTTTATATCCTCCCCTGAGAAAGTGACAAGGAGAGGGTGCGGGGAGAGAAAGGGGGCAGAAAAAGATACACAGACAAAGACAGACAGAAACACAGACCATCAGAGTGACAGGGGGAGAAGATCAAGCAGAATCACAAGAAATTCTTTATGATTATCTATAAATTATAAATGGTCAGAGCCAAATTAAGAAGACTCTGAACATCCTGGCTGGGTGCGGGACTTCGTAGCCGTGATTACTGGTTGCAGATTCCATTCTCTTTCTAGATAGATTCTATACCTTAGAAAGAATCTCAGAATTAATGCCAAATACATAGTGGACCAGGGTAAGTTCTTCAAGGTCATCTAAAATTGCTTTAATATTCAAAACATAATAACACATAGGAAATATTTGTATTTGCAAGTATCTTACATTTGAAATATTTCTAGTTCTCCTTTGGGAAGGAGGGTAAAATAGAGTATATTTTATTATTAATTTAATACACAAAGATCAGTAAATAGACATCATATCCTTCTAATAGTGACATGGAGAAGCACTACACCCCAACTTTTGAATTCTGTAAATATAAATCTCGATACACCTTTCAAAGGGCATAAGAGCATCAGTTTAGCAACGTCCATCACAAATGAAAATAGAAATCTTTGTCTGACAACTCAATTATACATAACCCATTACTAAGATTAGACGCGTCATTTGGTGACAAGATATGTCCAATTGAGGCTCTGTGTCCCCTACTATGTGGCAATTTCATTTATATCACCTTCACATATGCATATATTTTAGGAATATTTTGTTGTATTGGGTTTCCATACCTCTCAAATGGCCCTTGTTTTAACTTTTCTTTCCACAGTCCCTCCTTTGTCCCCATCTTCTCTCTTTCCCTCCATTTTATCCTGCTTTCCCAGGCTCTCATATCCATCCATGGCTATTCTGTTTCCCTGGGAGAGGGAAATAGATGATCTACCTACTCCTCTCCCCACCATACTCGTTTGCCCGATACTGAAGTTCTCTGTTTCTAAGGATTATAGCTTAATTATCATTTAATTCAGAGCTAAAATCCACATATAGACAAATACATTCCATATTGTATGTCTGAGTCTGGGTTACTTAGGGTGATTTTTTTTTCCTAGTTCCATCCATTTACCTATGAATTTCATGATTTCACTTTTTTTTAAATAGCTGAGTAACATTCCATTGTGTAGATAGATGTACCACATTTTCTTTTTTCATCCTTCTATTGAGGGACATCATCTAAGTTCTTTCCACTTTCTGGATATTGGGAATAGATAAGCAACAAAAATGGGTGAGTAAGTGTCTCTAGGGGAGGATGAAGCATCCTTTGGGTGTATATGCAAGAGTGATAGCTGAATCCTGAGGTAGACCTATATCCATGTACCTGAGGGACTGCCACACTGATTTCCATAGTAGCTATACAAATTTGCACTCCTACTGGAAATGGATGAGTGCTGCCCAAACTTTATTTCCTTACCATCCTGAGCTGCCACTTGTTTCATTGATCTTGGCCATTTGTGAGGGTATAGGATGAAACTGCAATCTCTTTGATTTTCATTTCCCTGAGAACTAAGGATGCTGAACATTTCCTTAAGAGTTTCTCAAGCATTTGAGTTTCTTTTTTTTTTTTTTTTTTTTTTTTTTTATAATTCTTTGTTTAGATCTGTAGTCATTTGTAATTGGGTTATTTGTTTTCTTGATGTCTATTATTTTGAGTTCATTATATATTTTAGATTTTTAACTCTCTAATCTTTTTCCATTCTGTAGACTGCTATGTTGAATGATGCTGCCCTTCTGCCTTGCAGAAGCCTTTCAGTTTCATGAGTTTCCATTTATTAATTGTGTATCTAGCATCTGTGCTAATGGGGTTCTGTTCAGAAAGTTCCTGGGCCAGTAAGTTCAAGGCTGTTGCCCACTTTCTCTTCTCTCAGGTTCAATGGTCCCATGGGAATCCTCAAACTATTGCCAACTCTATAGGTTGCTGTGAAAAGAATGTGGTCTTGCCTTGATCTGGCCTGGGGTGAAGGCAGCCTCCAGATCCACCCTACTGAGGCTTTGTCTCTACAGACTGATAAGCATCTGTGGTAGACTCAGAAGAGCCATATTGGTGCAGGATTGAAGACAGGGTCTGGCAACTCCTGCCAGGCTATTGTATTGCAAAACAACCATGATGGGAGGAGGGAGAGAGATGGAGGCAGTTTCCTGACAGTGCAGGGAGTTGGGAGATTCACCAGTGAGCAAGGAGCTCGGTGGAGTCCTCCAGGTTCAGTCCATGGACCATGAATCGTGCAGGTTCTTCTGTCAGGCAAAGAATCTGCTAGATTCCCAGAGAATTACACCAAGGGATTTGCCCCGCAGAACTGATACCCAAAAGATTTCATACTTATTCTCCTTAATGTCCTTCCTCTCCTGTTTAGGGTAGTCGGGTTGTAAGGAAGAGGAAGATGCATTCATAATAAAGTTTACTTGTTAAGGAATCTGAGCCAACAGGTTGCTCGCCACAAACTGATTCCAAGGCCCAAGTTCTAAATTCAACATCGACACGAATTCATTGAACATGGAGAAGTCAAGCTGGTGTCTACATAGAGCCTTCACTCTTAGCTGCTAGTGTCTCTGATTTAGGAAATCACTCTGCAAACTGCCAAAGGAGAAAAGTAAACAGCAACCCAGTGGCAAATGCTTTGCTCAACAATGGCGTCTTGCTTACGAGATATGGCACGCTGGTATAATGATGGCCTACAGCTGGTAAGAGTGACCAGTCAATATCTGATTGGACTGAAAGCCCACTTCACAAGATGGAACCCATATCTAACACTATTGGGGTGACCAAGAACCTGAGACCTAGGGTAAAGGCAAATACTACTGTTCTACTAAAAGAATATAGTGATAAAATGACATTCTGCTGTACTCATGGATTAGTGTCTTGCTCGGCCAGCATCACAGAAGCTTCGTCATGCAGCAGATGGTGACAAAGACATAGACCCATAGCCAGACAATATGCCTAGAGTGAGAGACCTTGGAACACTCAGCCCCAAACATGATGTATCCATCTGTGCTAGATAGAATTATGTCAACTTGACACAAGCTGGAGTCATCAGAGAGGAAGGGAGCCTCAGTTGAGAAAAATGCCTCCATAAGGCACAGCTATAGGCAAGCCTGTAGGGCATGTTCTTACTTAGTCATTGACATGGAAGGGCCCAGCCTATTGTAGGTGTGGCAATTCTGGGCTGATAATTCTTGGTTTTATAAGAAAGCAGGCTCAGCAAGCCATAGGAAGAAAGCCAGTAAACAGCACCCTTCCAAGACCTCTGCATCAGCTTCTGCCTCTAGCTTCCTGCTTTGTTCAAGTCCCTGTCATGACTTCCTTCAGTGATGAACTATGATACAGAAGTATAAACCAAATAAATCTTACTTAAGGTTTTGGTCATGAGGTTTCATAATAATAATAGTAACGTTAATTAAGACACCATCAAGTTCGGGAGACTCTGTGGAAGAGGCAGAAAGAGTGTAAGAACCAGGGAGAATGGAAGACACCAAGAAAACAAAGCCCTCTAAATCAGCAGAATTGATGCATAGGAATTCACAGAGACTGAGGCAGCTTGCACAGGGTCTGCACCAGACGGGGTCAAACTGCTGAAAGGAAAAGTGGGCACATGCTGCACCCTTATTCCTGGACCTTTCTCCAACTGATGGTTAGCAAATGAAATTTTAGTTTCCTTCCAGGGAGTTTCACTGGGGAAACAAGCTCCTCTTAAGGCTGCATGTCCAACAGTAGATGACCAACAGAAAACAAACTCAGTAGCGTCTTTGGAGGTTATCTTATCTGATAGTGTTGAGACAAGGTCAGAGGGATTTTTTTATCCTATTCTTTTATTTTTATTTATTCATGTATTTTAAATGGTTTTATCTTTCTAGCCTATAGATCCTTTGTATAATATGGCTTTAAGCTTAGTGATTTTATGGGATTCCTGACTGTGTAAACAAGTAGGTTTCTATGTTCATCTTGGTTTTGTGCCTTTTCTTGGATGTTTTTCCTTCTTTTTGTTTTTGTTTTCCTATTTTGATGTATTAGTTTTTGTTTAATTGTATTATATTTTCTATTATTATTATTATTATTATTATTATTATTATTATTATTATTATTAACCATTAGAAGCCTGTTTATTTCATAATGAAAGAGAGAAAGGGCATGGATCTGGTTGAAGGATATATTGTGTGAAAAAAATCTATTTTCAATAAAAGGAAAACAAATAGAGACCTTTGACATAAAGTAATTAGTTCCACTTGGAATCATTTAACGTCTTGCACATGCATGACATGATGTAGATAAAAATCATTCACTGTAGAATCAATTATAATAGTAAACAAGTAAAAATAGCATGTAATTAGGTGATCAAAACAGAATTTTTTTTTTTTTTTTTTTTTACCATGGAGCCAGTAAGGCACCAGATCGTGTTTTGGTTACTAAGGAAATTTGATAAAAGTGGCTATATGTCACCCAGTGCCATCAGATCTGGTAAATAATATATGGATTATAAAATCAGAGCAAGAGATCAACGTTTTATTCAACCTGGCTGCCCTGGAATTTATTATGTAGACTAAGCTGTCCTTGAACTCACAGAGATCCATCTGCCTCTGCCTCCAGGGTGCTGCAATCAAAGCTATATACCAACATTCCTTGTCATTATTATTTCTAAGAGAGAAGAGGAAAAACTCTATCCCATCTCTCTACTTGGAGGTGTGTAGGAAACTTGACGGCATGGGAGATGAGCAAGGAAGGAGCTGTTCTCCTGAGCTGGACTTAGAACTTGTGTGTGCCCAGACCATAGTCAAGCCAAGTCTCTTAGGAAAACATCCATTAAAAAGAAGAATTTGTTTATACTCCAGTAAGACTCAAAAGCCTTTCCCCAGTGGAAAGGGACCACATATAGGGAGCCATGTAGTCTCTGCCTACAACTCAGGAAGGTACCCTCAAAAAACATTCTGCATTGTGTTGTAAGGAACTAAACTTTAGGTAAAGATCCAAGCAATTTAACTGTAGCTTCGACCAGGAATTCTGACTGCATTTAGACTAAAGTAACTACAGGCGTATACAATAAAGTCTGGTGCCCTCCTTGGGTCTTCTCTGGGGCAGAAGATGATCATCCTAATGTTATAAATATTGGTAAAAGATGTACTGTGAAGTTATGGGTAATCTGTCGGTTACTGACATGCTTCAGTACTAGGGAAATAGTGACTTGAAGTTTGGCAGGTAATTTGTGGTAGCGTGAGCCATCTGTAGGCTCCATGAACAAGATAAAACCAGTCAGACGCATGCTAATAGGCCACAGTCAGCTCTGATTTATGTGAAATGATTAAACGTGTCTATGAAGTCAAGATGTCTAGAAAGGGGGTTGGAGAGATGGCTCAGTGGTTAAGAGCGCCGCCTGCTCTTCCAAAGGTCCTGAGTTCAATTCCCAGCAACCACATGGTGGCTCACAACCGCCTGTAATATGATATGATGCCCTCTTCCAGCCTACAGGTGTATTTGCAGACAGAGCACTGTATACATAATAATAAATAAATCTTTAAAAAAAAGATGTCTAGAAAATACATAAGAGACAAGTGAAAGTAAATGCCTCTAAGAAGGAAAAAGGAACTAGGTGACCGACTGGTAAACACAGGAAAGGAGAAAATTATGATACATCAAATATTTTGCTATGATCCATGTGATATGTGTTAAAGTAACCAAGGAAGAAAATATTTCTAAAACAACAACAAAATTTCTAGGTGTTTAACTTACTAAATTATCTAAATGACTTGCAAGTCAATACGCTTAACACTGTGTGAACGTTTGCGGGCAGGTAGAGCGATGAACGAAGGAGCCACCCCACAAGCACATGCTTACCTGATGCTGGTCAAGGCCACCCTCGGCCTTCATTGTCAATATGTATTCTTTGTAGTATGTTTAGTCCCATCTCTCCTTTTTTGTATTTTTGTACTTTCCTGCATTTTGTCTAATTGTGGCTTTCAGTAATGTACACCATCTTCTGCAAAAGGACATTTCTTTGTTGAGGGATCAGAGCTACACTTATCAGTGGGTATACAGTAAATACTTAGGATACAGTTGGGGATTATATTAATTTAGTGAAGTAGCAACAAGAGGTTCTCTTCTATGGTCCCTGCCTTTATTAGCTACAGGTAGCTGTCTAGGTTTCCAGGCAGGGATTCCCTTCTGCTTGCTGACCCTTGAGTCCAATGATCAAGTTACTTTGTAGAGAAAAGAATTGAAATAAACATATAGCTGGGGTATAGATCATAACATATTTATGGTATAAATAATATGTGGTTTATGGGGCAAGGATAAAGCCCTTAGTGAGCATGTATTGTTGATGTGAGTGTGGCCATACCCTGCATCCCAGTTTCACACACAGGAAGACTTTCCTAGGTCACACTCATGGGAATAGCAAAGCTACCCCTTAGTCCATGCCAGGATGTTGACAGTGTACGCAGAAAATGTAAATCATAGCTTTTTCCTCCTAGATATTTTCTCCCTGCAGAAAACACCTATTGATAGCTAAGTCTGCCTCCTTGTGCAGCTGTATAAAATACCCCCACCTACCCCCACCTCCTTCTTATTAAGCTGTATATAATACACCTGATTCCAGATTTAGATTTGTAAAATAAACATAATGAGTTTCTGGGCTACCACTGCTGTGAGGTATGACTTCATCAGAGTCTGAAGCCCACAGGGATCCCAACTTCTCAGTATTTGTGTCTGTTTGTCTGTCCTTTCTTCATTCTTTTGTTGCCCCAGTTAGGTCAAGCCCAACACTGTGCAGGTCATGACAGTTGATAGTTATATTGTAGACTAGATATTTTAAGTGTGGAAAGTATCAGCATCTTTATAAGATGTCTTCTTTTATGCTCACAAGGAAATAGACAATAAGGATCATAAACATGATCTCATGGCTCATAAGCTTCCTAAAGGATTATGGAGATTTGGGAAGGGACAAAAAGAAGTGATACAGGTTCTTCAAGCATATTATTTAATACTCTGAGTACAGCATTTTTGTTAATGCCTCTAAATTTCTACATCACCAACACAGAGAGACATGATTTTCATGATATCACATAGCTGGCCTCAGTATCAGTGTTTGGTATGGTCCATTTCAGCAGTATTACCTGTAATTTAACTAAAAACCAAGGCAGCCCATGTACCCAAGTATGAGTGATAAACAGTGTTCTAGAAGATGAATATTTTCAACAGTTTAAAATGATGAGTCAAAAATGAACCATATGTAATTCAATTGAGATGAATACAAAAAGCCCTACCTTATATCTTTAAAACATTAAGTGAAAAGTGCTAGCTTTGGAAATTTATGCCTAATGAAAATTAATGTAAAGTTTTAGTTGTCTGGAACAACATGAGAGCATGTATATGATTAAAAAGCTTATAAAAATGGATTTTCAGAGTAGAATCTTGAAAGGAAAATTCAATATACTTCAAACACAGTACCCCATATAATGATTTTTAGATTTTATTTTATTAGGTGCTCTCAAACTCAGAAATATATTAAGTCATAATTCTGATGAACCATCAGAATCCAAACAATAAGGGGTATTTAATCTAGAAAAAAACAAAATGTAAGTAATATACAATAGCTGTACATTGATATTAAGAAATGATCATGCAGAAATGGTAGTAGATTTGTTCTCTATACTTGCAATGAAAGAAAAATGCAGCAAAACCCTGGGCAGATGGCTAGAACCTGATGTGCTGAAAAGATGATGATGCAGATCATGAAGAGGATGCTCCTTGCATACCTGGGAAGATGGACAAGGAGAAAGCACAGAAGGGTCCCAAGACACCAAGGAACAGAGCATGTTTGTGGTTTAAGGCTGGCTAGGCTGGGCTGGGGAAGAAAGTTCTACTATTCTAAGAGGTTGTTAAGAGGTGAGTGGGTCTAGATAAAGTAAACACCAAGCCTGTGGATTTGATACAAGCAGAACTTGGGAGATCATTAAAATGCTGCTGCTTAATTGTTTTTCCAGTTCCTCTTATAATTAACAGGGAAGGCAGCATCTATAACTGCTTCAGAATTTTTCAAAATTGTAATCTAGAAGTGGTGAGCTCAGAAAGATGATGAATGAGTAAAAGGAAGACTGTAATAAATTAAAAACTGGAATTTAATTAGCAGAGAAGGCTAAGCATGAATCAATTAAAAATATCTTGCTTGACCTAGGCTTTAGTTGACAAAGCTCTGGGAAAAAAAAGCTTGGAGAGTTTTCAGAATAGAAATATGGGTATGATCTGGACCCCAAGTCTCTGTGCATACTCTTTCTATTTCGTTACATTTTTTCCTTGTAATTCATGGATACTAAAAATTGAAAAAAATTTTGAACTCAGAATAGCCAAGTTCATGTGCTACCAAAAGTTGGGTCTACTTATTATGTGCTGTGAGGAAGAGAGAATAGCAAATTCAGGTGGTGTCTATGCAACATTTCACAACAGGAATCATTTAATAGGTAGGATTAACCTTATTTTCTCCATAGACTTGTTATGATCATGTTCGTTATTTTTCCAAGACTTTTATTTTGTAGTAGGGACATGTAGTCAGACCACATATTATGTCTCCTTATTTATAAATTCCAAAGAAATCACTACGAAAAACCAACTAGAGATTAAATGACATAGAAGAGTAGAGACTGGAGCGGCTGAAGGTCCAGATGGTTAAACATGGGCACTCTGTCACCTACTGAGGATCTGCCTACTTGGTTCTGCCCTTTACAAAGCTATATGACTTGGTGTAAATCACCCAATACTCCTGTGCATCTTTCTTTATCTATAAAATGAGCTATTTCACAGGATTGTTGAAAGATTAAATAAGTCATTTTGTAACTATGCCTAATACATGGTAGATAGTCAAAGCGTGTTAAATTTTACTCTTCTCATGGCTCAAGCTTTGTGGACTCTTTTGAGCAAGTACACCAGCTTGCTTAGGATGCACTTTTCTCATCTCTAAACTCTCATCACTGTACTGGACACTGGTAAACTATCTTTCTAGGTCTTCTCGGTAAATTTAACCATTATTCCTTTCAATAGCCTATTAGTTATATATTAACTACCCATTTTGTACAGTGCTTTTTCTCTAGAATAGTTAATCATATAGATACTTTACTAGCATTAAGAGCTTATAAAATATAGATAAAATGTAAAATAACAAAGAAATGCAACTGCCATGTAGGTACTAGGTGATAGGCTTTGTGCACTTCACACAGCATTGAAGGTTCAAAGAAGGCAAGAAAATAGCATGAAAGCAAAGGATCTTGGGTAGGATTAACAAAAAAAAAAAAAAGAATGCACATGAAGGCAAAAAGGCTTTAAGAATAGAGTATGTTGCAAGATCTATTGGATCAATACCTGTAATTCTAGCACACAGGAGGCTGAGGCAGGAGGATCACCAAACATTTTGGCTATTTTATAAGATCATGTCCCAAAGGAACATGGTGATATAATAGATTAATGTGGTAGAGAGTTTTCATAATAAGAGTAGGCAGGCAGGTTAAAAAGGTGAAGTTGTACACATTTCAGGAGCCTTCTGAATGTCTCCTGAAAGGCATGGGCCATTCTGTTAAAAAGTCATTGATAATTTTATTCACGATATAATGTGCCTTGATCACATTTATATCCCATTCCTTTGCTTTCAATTCCTCCTATTTGCCCCAACTTTTACTTCCTAATTTTACATGCTCTTTCTTAAACACATTCAGTCCACTTAATGCTGTCAGTTTGTGCTCAAGTGTTGGGCCATCCACTGAAACATAGACCATATTTAAAGAAAACTGAATTTCCTTTTCCCAACAGCCATCAGTGGAAGGGGTTAAGAAAGAAGGAAGGGTCTCAGAAAGAATTAAAGTGCTAGAGAAAGAAGAATGAGGAAAGTCCAGAGAAGAAGTAACTGCAATCTACCTTTGACAGGGACATTTTGTCTATTTTTTGACCATCCTTGATGTGGGGTGATCTACCTAGTACTGGTTCCTAAATATGCACTTTCACCTTTCTACTGTTGTTCCAACTGGATAGATCTCTTCTATGACTCGGGCATGTCCCTCCCACATTCATGGGTGGAAGCACAAATTCTTCAATGTGTTAATTGAAAGAACTGAGACTCAGGGGAAAATGTTCAAGTCATGGAACTAGAGCCTTCAAACATGAATGAATGCCTTTCTCCCAGGAAATGTTTAGCTATCTTGACAGAGTTACCCTGTTATTGCATGCTCTTAGGGCATCTCTCCCCTTCAGATTTCCACTGTGTTATGAACTTTCATGAATCTCATAGCAGATAGAACCACAAGAATATGGACATCCCATTCTCTAGAACCATGAGAGAACGTAGCCCTCTTTTTCTTATACATTAACAAGTATTAAATGGAGGTCATAGTAACTAAAACTATTTCCTTTATAAAACCTTGGACTTAACATAGCTGTTTCTTTTTATGGTGTTCGGGAGGATGAGAGGACTGGCTGCATGGGTCTCTCCCACTGTAGCAGCATTTCTCCTAGCCACTCACCTCCATGAGGCTGTAACCTTGTTTGGCCAACATTATTGGCTGGGTGCTACTATGATTACACCGAGACTCTTTCCTGCAGGGATCTCTGTGAACACCAGGGCCTGCAGATTAGCAATCTTACTGAAACAAGAAGGAAATGAGTCAACAGGACTCAGGAGCTAGTGTCGGTTTAAATTTTCTGAGTATGACACCAGACAGTTCATTTTTAGATGTCTTAAGTACAGTACAACTTTGGAAGAAGATTTCAATTATCAAAAGCTTAAGGCATGACTACCTTGAAGCTCTTTTGCAAAGTGCATGTGGCCTCTTCCATAAGAATGGGTTCTATTGACTGAGAAACAAGGCTCAGCATAAAGATCAAGGGAGGAAGTGTCTGGGCTAAACACAATAGTCTGGGAGATTCAGGTGTCATCTGGCCCTACAGGTAATACAGATCACCAGGCTATTCACTATAGCCATGCCCAGAAACAGGTATACATTCCTTCTTGGGGAGACAAGCCTGCGTGTTTAGCATTTCTGCTTTCCCTGTTTATCTGTGAGCACAAGGACCTCATGCACTCTACATTTTCTGACCTGGAATTTCTTCCTTTAGAATGTCTCTACCCTGGAGGGCCAGTGCAGACCTCACAGAAACCTCAAGCTCTTGCCTTCTTTCCCTTGGAGCCTTATATGTGTTATTAAGTCTTAAGTGTTCCTCCATCTTCTGTCCTCCGTAGTCCTCCTGAACCTCCCATAGCTCTGGAAACAAGGAATATAGCAACCAAGGGAACATTCTATGGTAAAAGCAGCAGACTACAGGAGGAAAAAGTTATATTTGCTAATTCCCCTGTCTCCCCCTCAGGTATTTTCTATCCAACTCTGAACAGGGTTGCACATTGCTGCAATAGACATTTAAAGCCAAGGATGTAGCTTTCATAGCTCTATTTCCTGAGAAGGTGAAGATGGAAAGGTTTGGAGAATGAAACAAATAGAACCCCCAAAAGATGCTGATGAGAAATGTTATTGTTAAGAGTCCTGAGGATTAATCAGTCCAATGCACATAATACAATAAGAAGGTGCCTGGCATATCATTGGTCCTGTGCACAACTGTTCTGTTGCTTGCACAGTACCTGCCCGACTACATGGTTGTAATTTCATGTAATGAAAGACTTCATTAAAAAATGCTGACCACTATTTCCCAACCCCTGAATTCAATTACAATAAATTATATGAATTTAGAACTTGTGGGGCTATATTCATACTAATTCTACTTCCCAGACGTGGACTTGTTCGCATACAGAATGGAACACACACAAGAATTGGGTGTTTCATGAGCATGTCTTAGTTTGCTACTTAACAGTACTATTAATATAAAAAATTGAGTTCTGTAGGTAAGTCTAAAAGTGAAACCTTATACGGTGTTTCTAAGATCAAATGGATTTAAAATGGTGGTTCTTAACCACTTCCAAACGCTGTGACCCTTTAGGGATCCTCATGTTGTGGTGACCCCTAACCATTAGATGATTTTCACTGATGTGTTATAACTGTAATTTTGCTATAGTTATGAATCATAAAGTAAATACCTGCCTTCTGGTGGTCTTAGGTGACCCTATGAAAAGGTCATTCAACCCCCCCAAAAGGTTGAGAACCACTGACTTAAACCCTAATTTTTGTGGTACAGTGCTGGCTGATATGCAAGACTTATAAGAAACTTCCTCCCTTTTACTGTGATATGTCCAGGAAAGATGCAGCTTTTGTCACGGTGTCATTAGCACGACAAAGGCTAGCCCTGTATCCACTGACAAAAAGACATTATTCCATTCCAAAACTGACTGAGGGATGTCTAAAACTGTACTCCATGGAATGAACATACAAGACTTGGTGAGAATAGTAGGGCAGGTCATTTAAAGATTTTTAAGTACAGTTTTATAATTCATTCTTCAAAATAGTTTTTAAACAGAGTAAGCATTGTAGGACCATTTGCTTACAGTGTCACGTAACAACTTCCTGAAGCCACAGGAATGCATCCTTCCCTGATGGGAACCAACGCACAGCAGTGGCCGCAGAGAGCAAGATCAGTCCCTTCGTACTGCGTACATGAATGATGAGGTGCAAACTTTCAGCCGTTATCCCTCCCCACAAGAAGCCAGACCTTCAGATTACCCATGACCTTCCTGGGTCCTCTCATTCTTCACCTCTTAAGGGATTTTCATTCAAGAACTAACACAAAAACAGCAAGTCTGTTTAGACTGGTTGTCATGAAAATCATCTGACTCCAGCTGCCCTGATAAAAAATTCAAACAGTAATTGCTGCTCCCCCCCTACAGTAGTTTGTTTATTATTTCACAGTCACAACATACCGTGGCAAGTTCTTGTCTGACTTAGTCCCTCACAGTGTTCACTAGAAAAATTCAGAGGCTTAGGAGCTACTTCAGAAATGTGGGCATACAGACCTTAGTTAGATATGGAGAGGGGAAAAATACTACATTAGCCAAACATCATGTTCATATCAAGAGAATAAAGTTATAGATGACATCAGATGTAACTGACTCAATCAGCACTGACCATTTGCAGTTCAGCAGATCAATCCATCTTCCCCCAAATTAATTGAAAATCCAATGAACACACAGTACACATAGATCACTTGCTTTCCATTAGGAATTACTTGAGCCTAGTCACACTGAAAAGTTGTGGGCCAGAGCTTCCTGGTTCTTACGTAGAATGATTTTCATGAATGGATATTTGGGATTGAATTTATGTGTCCTTTCAGATCAAGAACATGTCATAAATTGAAGTAATATTTATTCTTTCATAGAGGAAAGACCCTGCAATAAAATACCACTCCATAGAAAGTCTGTTCTGAGCTTAAGAATTGGAGAAGAAAATATAATTAATACTTGGAGAATAGTCCTTCTTCTGGACACCATGTCTAAATTTCCATTTGTGCAGAGTCATGTAGGGTCATTTTAAGATTGACATCTCTTGCTGCTAAGTTTCTTCCTTCTACTACTATAGATTACATCAGACCAGACTCCCAAAATATCTACTTTTACTGTGCCTTTCCCATGCTCAAACACTTTCTTTGGAGGTGAAGGTGTTCTATGTCTGCTTATACCTATGTTTTCTTTTTAAGCCTAAGCCTGGCCTAAGAAGACCCTGGAATGGTTCTGAGGGGCCAGCCCAGTTGTCATCACTTTCCTATGCATGTGGGTATCCTGCTTCCTAACGTTCCAGAGCACTCCTTGAGTTAGGATGGCCCTATACCCTTTTACTGAAGTTCTTTGCCTGTCTGCTCAGTATTCCAAATCTCTATCCTCTGTTCTGGACTACGGTGATCCAAGGGAAGCTTTGCCTCTCACAGCTTCTATGACATTGTTGGAGTGATGCTCACCATCTTATAACTACTGGGTAGTTGTCTCTATGCGTCTGTTTCCTAGAATGATCTGATCGTGAGTTGATATGGTTTTGTGATGGCAGCAGTACCTAGATTTACATGTATGTTTTCATGTGCTTTACTTTTAAGTTAAAGATGAAACTTGATCAATACATAGAAACTTCATCAATATATAACTTTATAGATTTGGCTTTCTGTGTTTTTCAAAGAATTTCCATTTTATCCAAACTATTGACTTTTTGTATAAATTTATATTGTTAAGTATTTTGCCTTTTTGGAGTCTGTTTTCACTGATCCTAAGACGATGAGAAGAAACAACAGATAAAGGCACCAGCTGTAAAATCTAATGACCTGATTTCAATTCCTGGCACAAACATCTCACACCTCTCCCCCTTCCACATACACACACTAAATAAAAGTAATTTTTAAGTCATTGAACTATTTTCTATAGCATTTAGTTTGCTTTTTAATTCATTCAGTGGATTCTACATTTCAATTTTTGCTCTAAAAAATTAAAGTTGATGCTTTTATATATACTCAGCATTACCTTCTTTATGATAAAACCATGTGTTTATAACCCTTATTAGCTGTTCTAGCCTCCCAGTAATTCCTGTATCTATTTCAGTTTTTTAAAATTATTGCATATTATTTATTCGTGTGTGTGTGTGTGTGTGTGTGTGTGTGTGTGTCGGGGGGGGGGGGAGAGAGAGAGAGAGAGAGAGAGAGAGAGAGAGAGAGAGAGAGAGAGAGAGAGAGAGAAGTTTATATTTATATATGGAGGTCATAGACACCTTTTCAGGTGCCACTTCTCTTTCCACTATGTGGTCTCCAGAGATATAACTCAAGATCTCAAAGTTGATGACCAGCTCCTTAGTCCATGGAGTCATCTCATTGGTTCTCTTGTGTCTGATTGCTATTTTGAAACTGTAGCTATTTCACAGCTACTTTGTCTGCCCAGTGAACTATTATTAAATGCTAGACTTTTTGGCAGTTTTACTATTGAATGTTTTGCTGTCTTCCTTATAATAGAGTTGAGTTTGTTTGTGTCAGAAAGCAACTTACTTGAGAATTACCTTGGTATTTTCATTGTTTTTATTTTAAATTCATGAAGTATCTTTCACTTTCTACTAAGTACAGACTGCCTCCTATATCCTGGTTTTTCTGTGGTTCTCTTATGGACAGCCCACATGCATATCTTCTCCCTTTTTTATTATAAATTAAGCACAACACAGATTTAATACTTCTAATTATAGGTCAGTGGTTTCCGACCTTCTTAACGTTGTGACACTTTAGTATAGTTTCTCATGTTGTGGTGACCTCCACCCATAAAATTATTTTGTTGCTACTTCATAACTGTAATTTTGTTCCTGTTTTAAATCTGTTTATATATTTACTATACAGGATATCTGATATGTGACACTTCCGCACCGCCCCCCCCCCCCGCAGAGGAAGGTTTCTAAGGTTTCAGACTTTGAAGATCCACAATGGTTTCTGCTTAGTTCCTTGAACATGCACCCTGTCCATTCTCCTCTCTACAGCACTTAGTCCTGTTATTCTGGACGTCATTACCCTCCAAGCTATGTTTCAATAGCTGTCCATGCTCTGCCAGCCTCCCTTCCTGCCTGGGCTCTGCCCAGGGCCTGCTATTCTTGGGCTTCTTTCCTCGTGTTTCATCCTTGGAGTTCATACTGGTTGTCCAGCATCTGAAACGTTATCACATATGTTTTGCCCAGCTTTTCAGATGTGAGCAAAAGGCCTAATCTAGTACTGGTTGATTTGTGAGCACCAAAAGTAGGGACTAATATTTCTCAAACACAATTTTTGTCATTGGATTTTTATGACTTGAAGAGACTTTCTCATTGATACGTGATTTCTAGACCAGCTTTCTATGTAACATATCCATGCATTTTCTCTAATTTTCAACAAATTTATTTTTGAGTGATATATATATATATATTAGTGTTTTATATATATATATATTAGTGTTTTATATATATATATATTAGTGTTTTATATATATATATATGTATGTATATATATATATATATATATATATATATTAGAATGTATATGGTCCATCGATAAGATTCCTTATTTTATATTAAACTCTAATGACAAGCCTTACCACTGGCATAGGTATATACTAAAGTATTATTACATCTTTATTTAATTTTAAGGCATCTACTATTCTTTCTGAAGCATGGCTGTCTTCTGGTGCTCGTCTTCCTCTTCTGAAATTCTCCTTTGCTATTTTTTCCTCTACCTAGAACTTAAGTGAATTCCCACGCATCTGCGCAAGCTTACTACTGAGTTTCTAACCATGCCATGCTGATGACCGCCAAATCTAGAACACTGATATTTTTTTATTGGGGTCAAATCTTCTATTCCAAGCTTGACACTGTGTGCTTCTACTTTATGCCACTGAAAATGTTTTAGTAACATGTCACGAGGTGTTTGGACCTCTCATATCCAAAACTGACCTCATTCACAAAACTAATTCTGCATTGCCCATGTTATGTCAGAAATTCACTTAGCTCTTCAAACTCAGAAGCAAGGAATTACCCAAGAAGTGTGTCATTCTATTTTTATATATACATTCATGATTTTCTGTATATAAAAAAATATAATAGTCACAAATAAAAGAAAAACAGTTTTCATTTTCCTGTGACAGCTTTAATTTACTTACTATGATCATCTCCAATTGTACCCATTGTCTTAAAAAACAATACAAATTGACTCTTTATGGTAAAAAATAAGCTACTATGTATATATACCACACATTCTTTCTCCCTTTCTTTGTCGTCAGACGCCTAGATTGCCTGAATAACTTAGCTACTGTGAATAGTGTATAATAACCATTGCTGTGCAAATAGCTATTGTGGTGTCTTGGAGTCCTTGTCTTTCTCTCAACTCTGGTATCACTATTGAGTCATAACAGTTATACTTTCTTGTTACAGTTATTTTTACAAAACAGTGTTTGTTTCTCTTAGTTTCTCTCTTAACTGAGCTATCACACAAATAATTGAGACTCTTATATTTGCTTATAAAGCTTTACAACATTATCTTGAGCAATTTAAGCCTGTTCTTAACACTCTATGTTATCCTGACTCCATCTCTGCCAAAATTCCCAAGATATTTGCCTTTTAGTTCTTTCTTAGCTCCAGCTGAAACTTCTTCATCTTTCTTATACTTCTGCTTGTGGCTGAATTCCCTACTTCCTCTTCTAACTCCTCCTTCCCTGGCTGGCAGGAAATTCAGCCCTACTCTCTCCTATGCTCAGTGATCGGATGTAAGCTGCTTTATTGGCAAACAAGGGAACAACAGGGAGGGGGAGGTGGACGGTGGTGGCAGAGTTTATACAACATTGCGACAGGTTCTCAGAACAAGGCTTGCCACTAAATGGGGCAGGGTACAGAAACTAGCACTTGAATTACACAATAACCTTCTGCCAACATCTTCTCTAGTCAGACTGACTCTTCCTCTCTCACCCTTCTATACCAGTTGTCTTTGAATGCGTACTTGTCAATTAGCACACACCTCATGGCACCTTCCACATTGCTGCCAGCTCTAAGGACCTATGATGTCACACTTGCCTGTTCTGAATGACTTCTCTCCTTGACCTATGGGAAGGGGACAACATCCTCATTCTACAATATGGCAGAGAACTTCTCTCTCCCATCCACTGTGAGAGTTTCTTCCTACAACACACAAAAGCCATGACATTACCATAAATAGCAAGCTGCTGAAATGTCCTGAATGTCTTCTTAATTCTCTCCTGCTTACCCTGTCCCCAAGTTCAGTATACAGACAAATAATACTGCCATGTGTGTCAGATGACCACATGGGAGACTAAATGAGCATTTGGACTAAGGAGTGAGAGCTAAAGCCTTAGTCTCTCATTGTACGGGAATGGCAACACTACAACATTAGGATTTTAGCAATAGTTGCACTCCCTTAGACCTGTTTGTTCCAATAAAAAGATTTTCATAACTCTGACAAACCTAGAAGGAATATTCTCACTGGTATAAACATTATTCCATTGTACTCAGTTGACTTTGCACTAGAGAAACCAAGGGAATGAGAAACTTATTATATAGTTATCCTTTTGCTCTTATGTATATGCTCACATGTGTTCATACGTGTTGTAGTTTGAGTGAGAAGTGTCCTCTATGAGCTCAGGTATTTAAACACTTGGTCACAAGCTCGTAGACACTATTTGGAAAGGCTATGAGAGCTTTAGGAGGTAGGGAATTGCTGGAAGATTTACATCACCGGATATGGGTTTTGAAGTTTTTATAGCCTGACCCGACTCCTTGTTCTCTTGCTCTGTTTTCTGTATGAGGATAAAAACATGATCTCTTTGCCTCCTGGCTGCCAAGCTAGGCATGACTTCCAAACCATGTGGACTGTCACGCTTTGGGACCATAGCCAAAATAAACCCTTCCTTCTCTAACTTGCTTTTTGAAGAGCATTTTGTTACATCAGCAGAAAGTTAACTAGTACAATGTGTGCATATACATAATCACTTGTCACTAACTAGTTTCTTGGTAGTATATTCACGGCTCTTGGGAGCACTTTGGAGCCCTTGTTTTCATTGCCTTGGAATTAAAGGCACATAGCTGACACTAATGCGATGTGTACTTGGTTACTGTAACCAGCTTGCTGTTATATAACCTGACAAAGGCTGCAATCAGAGGTTGCAGAAACACATGTTTAACATAAATCCTCTCTCTTCTCCAACTTTCTTTTCTCTTCATTTATTTATAGGCGTACTTTCTACTTCCTGAGAAATGCTTTAGAATAAATATTCTGGCACAACATGAAGGTTTAAACCTTCATCTTAGAAGCCATACCACACACTGGAGGAAAAGCTGACTTAAATACTCAAATAATTTTTTTTTTTAATTGGAAGCTTCTCTCCTACTACTGCACCAATTAAGTGTGAGTGAAAATGTAAAAGGGGACGCATAAAGAAATATGTAGGAGAACAGGCAATTAAGGAACATATGTATTTATCATCTGAAAGCTGGTGAGATTAGGCTGTGAAGGGACAGGCTAGAAACAGAATCAGTTCATGCTAAGAACATATTGGCTATTCTCAGATCAAATGTAAAAAGGAATGCACTCCTGTGGGCTAGATGAGCCATCTGGAGAATCACCATTGTGTTCCCAGCACATTGGTAAATTATAATAAAAGCCAGTTCTATAAACAAAGAGGGGGTGAAGGGTAAAGCTGAAAGAACAGTGAAATGTCTGCCTCCCCTTAGTTGTGTAAGAAGAGCCTTTGGGTGTTTGGTTCGCCAATCTGCAGTCGAGTAAAGAAAATGAAAAAGAACGAAGAGATTCTGGCAGGAAGATCATTCCATCACATTAGCTCAAGTCTAAGTTTAACAGGAAATGATGATTTTGATAAGCTGTGACACTCATTAATAAGAACTGCAAGATGGAATTGGTAAAATTGTGAGAGGGGATTTTAAGGATTTAAAAACAACAAACAAACAAACAAAACCCCAAAAACAATGAACTTAGGAAAAGGGCAGGAAAAGAGAACAGAATGTCACCTCTTCCTCCTAAACTGTGTTGATATTTGCAAAAGCACAAACAGAGCAGCAGAGTGGCACTCTCTGAAATGAACAGAGACATGACAGACTAGCTTAGCTCTTGATGAGGCATGAAATTCTATATTAAAAATGAATAAAAGTCATGATGCTAAATCCGATTCTCTGCAGCAGTGATTTGCTTCGCAGACAGGCCTTCACATTACCAATTACCAGATTCCTGCAGGCAGGATAACATTTGCAAAACACTTGCTTTAAGAAAAGCAAATACAGAAATGAAGCTATGACCTTGAAAAAAAAGTCACCTTGATAAGAACGTGTCGCCAGTCACACCTGGCCATCCCCTGGCTTTATCTTTCGAAGGACACTTGTTTTTTTCCAGATGTTTCTGTATGATATAACATTTAGTCTAATGAATAAGTGTCACACTATCTTCTTAATCGGGCATCCAAAGTGTTTTCATTGTGATTATGGCAATCCCAAATCAGCTGCTTCTGGAAGGGAATGAGGAAAGAGGAACAGGAAACTACAACACTAGCAGGACTTGCTTGGCACAGTCCTCGAGCCATATGGATATTCAGAATCATGGTTAATAGGATTACAAAGATGATGATAACATTGCAATGGAAATAATTCTAATTGAGTCTATGTATTAATCAAAAAGATGAATGCTTCAAAAATCAAAATTATTTCTTTTATTATAGATGGTACTGTTATATGTGTTTTGTGTGTAGTAAATGGGTTAAAAAGCAACACGGCCATGGAACTTTGGTCAATAATTTATAGGAGAGAGGAGCAAATTCCTCTGTACCAAAGCATGTGTTCTTGCCTGTTTTCTTCTCCTCAGAGTCTCTTCAGTTGTTTATAATAAATAAATAATATGATGTTGGCATATGATAAAACTAACATATATACCATACATAATATATTGTAAAACATAGTATGATAAAAAAAAAAAAAACCTGAAGTAGAATTATAAAGTTTCGGGGGGGGAGGAATGGGAGGATACAAGGGATGGGATAAACATTGAGATGTAACAAGAATAAATTAATAAAAAAAAAAAAAAAAAAAAAGAATTATAAAGTTTCAGGTCACATAATAAAAACAATACTCAACTTTCTATTTATGCATTATTTTATATTTTCTAAACAGTTTTATAAATCTAATACTTTCTATGAAAATAATGTCATAGTTTCTGAAATACTTTTACACATCTTAGATCAATTGCTCTTTATAACATTCCAGTGAGATTAAGGTGGGTCCACTAGAGCCCTACTAACTTAGGTGCAATCCAGAGCTTGCAAAATGAGCTTTGGATGCAGGCCTTCAGATTCCATGTTTCACAAGCCTTGCACCACATACCAGTATAGATTCACTCACTGACTTGAATTTTAGCACAAAATCCCTAAAATAGCACCAGTCAGTTATTCTTAGTCTACAGGGACCATCTTGACAGTCTAGTCTACGTTGTCATTAAGGCCCAGCCAATACAGTTTACTACTGTATTTGGGTTTGTAGAACACAGTAAGTTGTATTGATGGAGATGCTAGTAACTGTTGCTAAATGTTTGCATCTCAAAAGCACTTGAAAGGCTTGGTTGTTTAATCTCCAAGCAGCCTCCATTTATGGCAAGAAAACCCTGATGTCACTGAAAGCATTTGCTATTGTTCATCCCATCCTTCTTCAGAAAGATGCTTAAACAAATGTCCAGCTCAGGGGCTGGAGAGATGACTTAGTGCTTAAGAGCACTGACTGCTTTTTCAGAGGACCCGAGCTCAATTCCCAGTACTCACATGGCAATTCACACCTGTGTGTAAGTCCAGTTGCAGGCCTTTTGACACCCTCACTTAGACATATATGTAGGCGAAACATCAATGAAACATAAAATAAAAATACTCTAGTGCATAAGATCCAATGGCAAGCACCCAGTAAACACGTCTTGACTACAATACCAAATGTGTCTGTTTATAGGTAGAGGACATCAGTGCAGTCATAGGAGGCAAGAGAATGTTGGTTATATATAAAACTATGACTGTGTGAGTCACAATTCAACTATCAAAGTCTAAATTAGATTGTCTACAAGTCCCTTACTTGAAAGACTTACAAAATAATAACGCGGCATGTGTCTTTGTTTTTAAGACCCAGCACTCCTCACGGATGAGAAACACCAATATTGTCCACTGACTGATGCGACATGGCTGGCCGTGGAATAGGAATGACAGACTTGAGCAGTCCTCCCAGGTAATTCTGGCCAGTTTCTGTTTCTCCAGATCCTCTCACTAATTCATCTATATTCCTGTGATTTCGAAATTATAGATGCAGATTGGAAAATGTTTTCTCATTAACGTCTGGCCTATGTGGCCTATGACAAGATGATATTTAACTGGCATGTATTTTGTAATATTTGAGTATGGTATATACCTAAATTCCATCGACATCTTTATTAAAAATTAGTGCCAAGGACATTCAGAACTGGGACCTAGGTAGCAGTTCACTGGATGAGAGCACTCTTCTCCTAAGTGTGAAGATATGAGCTTGGATCCGAATGCTGTGGAAGACAGAGGCAAGGAGGTCATTAGAGTTTCCTGGCTGTCACCTCAGATCCAGGTCCAGTGTGACAACCTGTAACAAAGGAATAAGGCTGCCTATGATGGAGATGGACACCTGAAATCTTCCTTCTGGCCTCTGTGTATATATAGGCACACCTTTCACAACATGGGTGCAAATAGCAAACACACACACACACACACACAATGACTGAAGCCCACCTAGAACTTAAACCTTATGACTCTAGGAAAATGGGAGTATTCCTGATTATCACATGATGGAGAACATTGTCTTGATTTAAACATAAAACATCAGTATAGGCTTAGGAGGCTTTGGCTCTCACTTTAGCGTCTCTGCTTGGAGAGGCAGCAGAAAGTGAGAAGGTGGGGCTTGTCTGAAGGAAGATCATCGGCGTGTACCCTTGAACGTTACCTTGCCTATCTGTGGCATGCCTCTCCGCTCTCTCCTCCTTGCTGCAATGAAATGATCAACTTCTATGTGCCAAGATGTTCTGTCTTATCCTGATATAGATGGCCATGGACCAAAATCTCTAGGAACATGAGTGAAAATAATTGTGTCTCACTTTAAAGTTCCTGCTTTCTAGTGTTCATCATGACTAATACTCAATGAGAAAGTGGATGAAAACACTCCAGCCATAGTAGCTGGCTTCTAGCACTTGGTCAGTAAAATGCTCAATCGTGTCTTCATTTTTTCCTTCATCTTGGTTGGCCATGGTCAGTCACACTTCCATGAGAAGGTACTCTCAAATATATTTCTGCAGTTTTAGTTCCATTTAAAATCCTGATCTGAGCTAGGAGTGCCAGTTGGGCCACACTTTTTGTATAATTCTCTAGGAGCATGAGCCTACCAAGGAACAGTATATTTGTTTCTGGAGCTGGGTACAGTGGGCCACAGCCTGCCCCATGGAGACAGGGCCAGGCTCAGCTCTCCCAGGCCATGCCTAGGTTTGGCATGAACTCTCATGATCCACCACTTTAGTAATCTCCTGATCTTTGTTGTGTGTTCCTTTCTTCCCGTATATTACGTTTGACAGCAAACATGTTCTCACTTCAAGATAAATATTGTATATAACTATAATACATTATAACATAGTAACTGTGCCCTTCTAACCATCTCCCACGAGATGCTAGCCCCCATGTTGAACGTGTTAGGACCCTGGGAGGGATGAGAATTAGGCCTTCCTTTGGTAACAAAGAACAGAGTGTTTCCCAGTCTGCTCCGCTACTAGAAGGAAATATATTAACAGGGTCAACTTCTTTTCGTTTTGTTCTAAGTATTTTCTGTGATTCATGTATCTTCAGATGGGACCATTTCTTGGTTATCTGTGAGGATCTGTGTCTACTCGCTGACCTTCAGATAATAGGCCTCTGGGTACCGGTTTCTATTGGATTTCTCTATGGGTTCAGATTTCAGTATCTGTGCTTGCTCACTTGGATCCCTGTTTCTTCCTGTCCCTTCTGCCAAAGAAATGCTATGATCCAAACAATGCCAAAGGCAAGGTATTACGTCATAAAAAGAAAATTTCTAGTCCATTTTTTTAATTACTGGCAGTTTGACCTGCTTTCTGCTTCATTTTTCTCACCTATGTAACAAGAATTACCAGCCCCAAATAACTTCTTTGTCTAACCTTGTCACTGGATATTGTCACAAGAACCCAAGTACAAACAGTGCTCTCACTAGGATCATATAGTCCCAGAGACTTTTGTTAGATCAGAAGCTATGGTGATGGCCTTTCGATGTTGAAAGCTATTGCCTTGTGCCTGGGGATAGAAGGCAATTGGCCATTTCTTCTTTGTTGCTCTGCAGATTGACAGCATTGCATCTGTAGTTTATATTGTCCACCCTGGCTCAAGTCAAAAGATACACTATGAATCTATTGTTTTGGTTCAAGGAAGACTTGACTTCCAGAGTACTGACAACTCCTGTACCACTTGAGAGGCAGTGGCTAGAGTCTCCTCAAGAATGTTCTAGGTGCTCAGCTGATGAAGGAAACAACCTTCTGTATGTCAAAACGACCTCTTGCTCAGGACTTATATTTGAATCTTGCTCTTCTGTCAGGAAAAATAAAACCCTCATTTTCATTCTGCTTTGTCAGGAATGTCTTTCCTCTTCCCATGCATAGCACATCGCTCTAAAAAAAAAAAAAAAAATCAGCTTTGCAGATCTATTGTGACCTTCCCAGTGGAAAGCCTCCAGCTTCACCAACTGGAAGCTGTGGCTTTAGGCATGGAATTGTTCAAGGTGATGTATTCATTTTAGCATCTTTAACAGATTCACCCGGCCCCACCTCACTGATGTCTTTCCTGATACTGAAGGAAAAGGCCATTTGAGAATAGAAATAGCAGCTCCAAATCTGAGCTGAATTTGCCTAGAGAGCCACGATTGGTTGTGTTCAGATGACTCACTTTAAAGTAAGTCCTGAGTCCATGGTCACAAATTTTGTGAGTCTGAGTCAGACAGAAGAGAAGCTTAATAAAACAGCAACTGGCAGCCCTAGCACCCCACATGGCAGTGGTGATAGCTCCCGTCCTAATAAACTGGCTTCAGAATGGTCTTTCTGGGAATATCTGTATGCTGCAGAAGGCTGAGTTCTTCCTGCCTATTCCTGCGTGCTTTCCTACGAGAGGGCTGCGGAAGCAGTTCTTGGGGGTTGCTGTATTTTAATCACTATTGTGGCAACACAGGGTAATATTATTGTAGCATCCAGCCAGCTGAGGAGAGGTGATTAAACATGGTTTCCACAGCAATACATTAAAACTCCAAATGAGCCTGTGGAGCTGTGCTGACCTCCAGTGAACCCTGGCTCCCTAACTCAGAAGCCAGATGCAGCCAGGTTGGGACTGGGATGGATTTTGAGATGAGGCAGGTTCTGGCTTTTCTGCCTCACTGAGCTCTCTGTGCCCAGTCCCAGAGTTCCTGGCACAAAAAGAGAAACTGGCAGACTGTCTCACACAGCACATTATGGAAATAATCCAAAGGATTTTTTTTTTTTAATGCAAAGAAGTGTCGCTCATAGTGATCTGAATTCCCTCTGGTCACCAGAGGTCTGAAGACCTGAATAGCTCTTCTGAGCACTTAGTGTGTGCCTTTCCAGAGAAACCCCTTGTTTCCTGCATGAGGTAGATTGTATTTTTGTAGTTTGAATTCAAGCCTGCCAATTTCCATTCCCATATCATCTGCCTGGTTACCAAGAAAATGTGTGTGAAGAAGGAAAAAAAAAAAAAAAGATAGACAGAATGTATTCATGGCCACTAGGCTTGCATTGGGAGCATGAGTCAGCAGTCTTAGGCTGGCAAGCCTAAGGTTGAAGCATGAGAGCCAGGACGGCCTGCAGGAGAGCCCTGGGTGGCCCTCTGGAGTGTGTCTGAGCACGTCCTTGGTGCACAGAATCCACACTCAACTAAGGGATCTGGGGAGACCTAAGACACAAGAACTTCCTTATGCCGCCAGATCTACATTTCCCTAGCGGATAACATACACATGAATCTTTACATTTGAAGGAACTAGAAAACCATGTAAAAATAAGGGAAATACACTGTATTGTGATTTGCTTTAGTACCGAAAGGGCAGGCAGTGTGTACATGCATGACTGGTTAAAAGTAGCAAAGTAGTTTTCAACTGCTGGCATTCTTGAGTCTGGTTTGCTCATTTTCCCATCTCCCATGCCCAAAGCAATGCCTGCACCTCACAATACACACGCTGGGATTGATTAGCACATGTAGCACTTTTTCAAAAGAGTGCTCTCCAAACACAACTCACAACTTACCAAGCAGGGAAACTAAGGCACAGGCAGGCCAATGGCCTTCTCCAAAGTAAGGGGGACACTTGACAGAGGCAGGCCTTGAGCCCACTTCTGATTATTCAGTTATCGGCAGTGCCACACTTAGCAAGGCTATCAGTCAAAAGCTCCATAGCTCTTGTCATAACTTTATGTCAGGGCACGAGGCTGCAGCCTTGCATCTCACTGGGAGTCTGTGATCAGCAAGTGATGATGAGCCTGTAGAAAACTGTAGCTCTAGGCTGCTTCCCAAGGAGTAGAAAGACAAGAGTAGCTGCATTGATGGTGTCTACAGCAATACAGCTCAGATAGAGATGGAATGTGATAGCACCAGCCACCCAGGCTGTGCCTTGATGTCCTCACCATAAGCCCTCTGTAGCTCCCCCAGGCGGCTTTCTAATGTCCACACCTTCGCGATGGTGAGATTGTTTGAATGGCTCTATACAAAGTGGGAATGCTAGTTTTTAAATGATCTCCTACTGATTTTTCAGATGCAGGTGATAGGAATGGATTCGTGTATGGGGTCCTCTGATGTCATGGGGGGGTTTCTTTCTTTTCAAGTCAGGTGGGCATATTTTCAGTCTCCGGATGAACAGAATGTACCACCGAGTACCATTGTGGACTGAATTCAGCATTCAGCAAATTCCCTCTAAACTTCGGGAAAGATGCTTACTTTTTGTAGACTGTGAAGGAGTTTATCAGTATATCTCCTCATAACAGACACTCTCCCTGAAATACCAGACTCTTGCAGGAGAAAGGAAAAATGAAACACTAAAGATGAGCCATCTATGCCATAATCTCGACTCTCTACAGCAGAGGAACTTGATAAAATGTGACTGCAAAGCACTGAAACATTTTTTAAAGACATGAAAATGCATAACATTTGAAAGGGGAAAAGGATGACCCCCATCGCTGGGCTGCTGCTGCTGTTGTTTAATGGCTCATGGGGCTGGAGAGATGGCTCAGTAGTCAAGATGAGCTTGGTGCACACCTGGATTCAGCGCCTACTACCCATATCCAGTTGCGCATAACTGCCTGTAACCCCAGTACAGGGAAATCTGACACCCTTCCTTGCCTCCACAGGTGCCTGCACTAGTATGCATATGCTCATGGGCAGACACATACACGTACATGTCAGTGAACCAAAAAAACCAACCTACAGAGAAAGTATTCTGAAAGGACTCCCAAAAGTAGACATTGAAACAGAAACAGAGATAGTTCTCTTTTTTTGTTTGTTTTTTTGTTTGTTTGTTTTTTGTTTTTGTTTTTTGAGACAGAGTCTCTCTGTGTTAGTCTTGGCTGTCCTGGACTCGCTTTGTAGACCAGGCTGGCCTCAAATTCAAATTGACAGTGATCTGCCTGCCTCTGGCTCCCGAGTGCTGGGTTTAAAGGTGTATGCCACCATGTCTGGCCCAAATAATGTGAAAAGCTAGGGCAGACCTGTCTTTCTTTCTTTCTTTCTTTCTTTCTTTCTTTCTTTCTTTCTTTCTTTCTTTTTTTTTTTCTTTTTTTGTTTTTTTTTTTTTTTTTTTTTTTTTTTTTTTTTTTGTTTTTTTTTCTCTCTTCTTTTGTTTTGTTTTTGTTGTTGGGTTTTTTTTTTTTTTGTTTTTTTGTTTGTTTTTGTTTTTTTGAGACAGGGTTTCTCTGTGTAGCCTTGGCTGTTCTAGAACTCGCTCTGTAGACTAGACTGGCCTTGAACTCACAGAGATCCACCTGCCTCTGCCTCCCAAGTGCTGGGATTAGAGGTATGTGCCACCACCGCCCGACTTTTTAAGAGATAGCTCTCTAGGTGATTATTCATCTATAAAATGCCCACCTGACTTTAATAGTGACTGTTACTACATTTACTCAAAACACTTTATGATTTCAGAAATGAGGCACAGCAATGTAGGCCCATGATAAGTGATAGGGATCTGGGGAGCAACTGTCATGGCGCCATGCCATGAAAATTCATTTGCAAGTACTCATGTGGTCCTAGCCGCATGGGTCAGCTGGGGCAGAGCTGAGAAGCTGGACTACACTGTGATCTCTTATCTAATACACTCTCTGTGCCCAACACTCAAGCTAGGAGGCTATGGAGACACCTGAGAGTTTACAACAACTTTCAGAGCTAGAACAGCTAGAGCTAGAACGAAGTTCATTTTACTTAAACAGGTAGTTAGGCCTCTTGCTCTGGGACGTTTGCTGTCTTCATCTATAAACTAAAACCATTACTTAAAAATCAGCCAAGTGAGGTTAGACTACCAGCATGGCTGCAAAAGTCTATGATAAATATGAACGCTTTGCAGATGCAGCCATGATTTTTATGAGGCCATTGTTACAATGACAACCAACTGTACACCAATGGAAGTATATTGTTTAAATAGGAAAGAACTCTCAACATTAAGATTGGTTTACACATTAAATGAGTGTGATTTTTTATAAGTGTGTATGACAGGCAGCATCTGTCCTGCTTCAGGAGGAATAAGTGAGCCAGGCACAGAGACAATGGACTTGGAGGCAATGCCTTTTGGATGAACTTGGAAGGATCCCTCAAGCCAACCACATAGAGTTCTGTTTTTCTTTGCCTCCACTCCCTAAATAACTTGGGGAAATACTAGTGTGTGTGTGTGTGTGTGTGTGTGTGTGTGTGTGTGTGTGTGTATACCAGTTAAATGTGTTTTTATTCTTATTTTTTCCTCTGGAAGAAGAGCTAATAGAGGACACGAAAGAAAATGTAATAAATCATTTAGGAAGAAGCTAGAGGCACTAGAAATAACCTCTGTGGGGAGAATATAATATTGAAAATAAGGAAGAAGGCAAATTTTGTTGCTGGGGAAATGAGGAACAAATCAATACAAGGTAAAGTAGATGCCAAATCAAAGGAAAGAGGAGAGACAGAAACATTTTTTGGACTTGTCAAAGCAGCTCATTATTGTACTGTCTGTGCCAAGATCTTCAGAGTCAGTGCATTTATTTATATTTGTTCACCAGACCACAATAACTATTTTGTATCAGCATCCCCCCCTTTCCCCAAAGACCAGCATTGCTGACCTGATATTCTGGATTCTGCATCACCTGCCACACTTAGTCACTTAGATGCTTTACTTGGACAATGACCCTGGCACAAGTTTACCTCCAGGCTCACAGTAGAGTCCTTTGTTATAATATTTTGCCACCACTGAGTGTGCTTAAAGCAAGACATAATTGCCTGTGTTCAGTACAGAGGTACACACCTGTAATCTCAACCCTTGGGAGATGAAAGCAAGAGGATAGTGAATTCCATGGCTGCTGGGCTATTGGGGGAAGGGGAGAGGGAGCCAGGGGCAGGCCAGGGGGAGGATGGGAAAGAAAGAAAAAAAAAGGTTGACTTGCACGCCAACCTCCTACAAGGCCCAGAGTTCATTCCCTCACACCTCACATACTTAGGAGTGTCAAGCAGAAATTTCTGAAGAGGTAGAGTGGCACTCGACTGCCTCCTCTACAATATCACTGCATAATGTGGCACCAAACATCACTACAATTTAAAAATCCCATGTTTTGGATTTATACTTCTCTCACTCCATGAAAGACAAATATTTAACAATACCTTAGGAATGCAGAACCTTAGCTTGAGATAGGATAATAAGTAAGGCCCACCTCACATTTTACAAATGAAAAAACCTTGAGGACCAAGGTTTCTCCTAGGCTAAGGTCATGCATTAGTTAATACAAGGCAGAATGAAATTTGTCTCTACCAACTCCCAGGATTCCTTTCTTCATAGTACTACTTTCCCCAAGTAATAAAGCACTGTGGGTTATACTAGTGACTTTCAGCCTTCCTAATGCTGTGACCCTTTAATACAATTCCTCATGTTGTGGTGACCCCCAACCATAAAAATTATTTTGTTACTACTTCATAAGTGTCATTTTGCTACTGTTATGAATGGTAATATAAGTATCTGATATGTGAATCCCGTTGAGGTTGCAACCCACAGGTTGGGACCCGTGAGTTTCTGCAGTCTCATGTTTTAAGAAGACTGCACACTTTTCTTTAACTGTCTCTTGGCTTTATGGGTTCAAACTTGGTTAAAACGTGTATTTTTATAGCACTGGCTTTGAGAATTTTTTTTTCAAATACTGAGAAACAGCGTGCACAAAGACAGCGTGTGCAGCATACTTAATGTCAGCTGTACTTGCTGCCAGAAGCATCAAGACTAGCAGGAAAGCTGCACAGAAAAGCTGGCCTGGGAACAAATCTCCATCCTGCTTTGCTAGAGAATACTCCTAAAGATGAGTAGATGATGTGCCTCCAGATGAGTGTTAAGTCAGCAAGGTTCTTCATCACCACACTGTCTTGTCACTTAGCAGTTTGACATCCAAAGAGCTCTCTAAATGTTCATAAAAGACTCAGACTTTGTAGGCATAAAGGAAGAAAGAAGCTAAAAATTCATAGTCTATGTGGCCAGGGGAAAGCCATCTTGGAAGGAGTTGTTAACATCAAGAGTAATGAGAAAAGCCGCTCCTTATGTTGGTATTGCTACATTTGTTGTTTTTTTTTTGTTTTGTTTTGTTTTGTTTTGTTTTGTTTTAACAGATTGTCTTTAGGTTATCTATTACTTATGTCCTTTTATTGCAAATTGCCCTAATATGAGTTAAACTTGTGTCCTTTTGCATATAGGATAAATTTACTTTTGATTAACCACATTATTTTGTAAGAAAGACAATCTAAACTTTCCAAAGCTGATAAAGAGATGGTAATATTATTCCCTATTTATGTGAAACATTTTGCATGGTTTTATGTATTAGAAGAGTTGCCAGTTCCTGGCTATATCTCTCAAGAATTCTCTGTTGTTCTTTATTGTCCTTACACTCTTCCTTATAAACTATCGATCTGTAGCCTGATAAAGATACATTAGGAGCTATCTTTGGAATGGTGATTGGCTTTAGCTATATAATTCAAAGATGATGCCTGGATCATAGTTTCTCCTGGCAGCTTCAGCAGCTGAATACCCCAACAAAATTCGAGTTTGTCATCAAATGAGACCACGTATCTGGTTCTTATCCAAATGGTAGCCTATTTTTCTTTCACTGCCTGGTTCCACCTTAACAGTCAGGATGTACCTCACTGGTCCCCAAAGAAAGGAAGTCCAGTATCTGTACTTCCAAAGAAAGGAAAGCCAGGGTCTGTAATGCCAGGACAGACTCAGGCTTAGGACACTTATTTCATGATGTGCCACTGATATAAACTCCATTGGGTTGCACTGTCACCCCAAAAAAGGAAAATGATTTCCATTTTCCAAATGTGATAGAGTGGATTCTCTTTCATGGACCCAAGAATATCCGCAAAGAAGATCATCCCACTCTCCCCTTTCAGACATACACATTAGAATCTTCCTTGGGTGAGATTCTAGAAGTAAGAAACTCCAGACCTCCTCTCTGTCACTATAGAGTCTTTCCTATGAAGAGACAGAGTGTCGGTGTTAATATTTCGTCATATTCCATCTATTCTCTTTGAATATAAATCTCTGAATATCAGGCCAATTGTCTGGGAAGCTGAAGGACCTGTTCAATTCATTTTTACTGAGCTAGAACATGAGGATGGATGGAAACCAATATATAAGGAAATTGTATTGACATCTACAGTGGAAATAAACTAGCTGCTTGAACAAAAAGTTGAATATTTCATCCACTTTGAGGAATCCTGTTTCACCTTGTGCAAAGCCAAAGCTAGGCCCCCTGCGACTCATTCAAAAGTTTGTGTCAATTGATATAAAATATGCACTGACATGCTGAATGAGAAATATGCATTTCTCTAATCATGTTTTTCCCATTGCATTTATTGTTTGATTAAAGAAAAATTACTTCACTTTTTGTTTCATTCAATTCATATTCCAACCCATCAAAGTTGTCAAAACAGCCAAAGAAAGTAACAGAGCCTTGGCTTTAGAAAGTGCTGTTTGGGCTTAATAAAGAAGAAGCCAGTGTGCGCCTAGGTATTCAATTTTATTGTCATGTTGTCTGTCCCTCAAGGACTTTTTTTTAGCAGTTGATACGAGACTTCATAACATAATTTAATGTGTTTAAATATTCTTGGGTATGGAAGATAAAATTCCAGGACAAAGCGTGACCTGCAACACCCCAGGCTATAATAAAAGTGTGCAAGTGTGAGGTAAAACTCCTGGGCCTGTTTTATCATTTCTTCACTGAGCTACAGAATATCTACATAGGCCAGGGCAAAAGAGAGTGCTTAGCATGTAAATACAACTTGAATCTGTCCTTTGAGCAAATAGCTGCCCTTAAACACAGACTGTGTAGAAACTCTGGAAGCCACCAGCATCTAGTGTAACAGTACTTAATAACAGCAGCAAACCTCTGAAGACACCTTGTCCGCACCTCAGGAAGATGAAAAGCTTCATCATCTCTCACAGAGTCTTGAACTGAAACAGAATACAAATAATGATCATTCTATCACTGGTGTTCTTTAAGCTCTTACTTAACGCTGGCCATATTAAGTGAATTATTAAATGCTCAACTTTTTAAGCTCTGTTTTATATTTTCAGACAGTATCCTATTTGTTTCTCGTAGCAACACTGTATGAATAACTGAGAAAGTATAACCTCAGAGAGTACATATGACCTCCTAAACATTGTGTAGTAGAGGCATAAGTGAGAGAACAGCACAAGTCATCTCCTGCTCATGCTAAGCCTGGCAACACTGTGAAATGATGCATAGGTATTTTCAGGGCCTGTGCATGTGTGCTTTGATGTATTCTGGGAAACTAAACGTGAAAATTGCTTGGCTTGAACAGGACAGAAACATGCTTACTCTATTTCCTGGGGTGTAGGCTGTTGATAGAAACTGGGCCCGGGAGACAGGAAGCACTTGATTTAAAATTAAAAAAAAAAAAACAAAACAAAACAAACAGACAAACAAAAACACCTAGTCTACATGAGATAGTCAGCTTTCCTGTAGCTAAATATGAGGACCTTAGATGCTTGGGCACACTGGCCATGGCTCAGGCTTCACTGAAGCCCCACTCAAGGCTGAACATATTGCCCACCTGGTAGACTCAAGAGATGGAAACTGGGGCACATGTTTTCTGGGAGCTTTCACCCCTGAGTGACAGCAGGATGTCACTCAGGCCTGCATTTGAGGGTTGATAAGAAATTCTGTGGGTGTGTTCAAACAATTTTTCTTTAACAGCAGTCAAGTGTATGGACAAGGTTAGTTAAATGCCAGCAATGGGAAGCCTGGCACCTATGTTATTACATGGGTAATAAGTATGATAATTTCGCCTACTGTATTCAGGCAAACATCAAGGTCCAGGCATCTAAGAAACAAAGGGAATCAATGGGGAATTACCAAAGGCCTGGGTTTGCCCAATGGTTCCTACCGACAAAAATCATTCCAATAAAAAGAGAAGGAGGAGCGAGCAGCCAAATCCATTCTGCCACTGGAGTTCTTTAGGTGTGTAGGCTCTGTAATGTACTGTTAATATGATTAAGATGGAGGCTTTCAGACTTAAATGGTTGTTAGAATAAATTAGGGGCATCAAAATTGGCAGGGTTTAGGTTTTCCAGAACTTCGTTCTGTCAGACTTCCCTGGAATTTAATCATTCCAGTATTAAGCTATTGTTTTGCACGATGTGAAATTTGGCAGTGAACGAAATCAGCAGTGTCACAGAAATCTACTGACTCTCAGCAAAAGGCTGGCGCCAAGAATAGCTTTCTTATAAGGCATGTGGTAAAACAGATATTAACGAGGTAAGTCATAGTAAATAATATAAATAAATAAATATCTCATATGCATGTTTTTACATATCATGTCTGTGTACAAATATACATTTAGTGTATATATGAATGTCACGTGTATCAGTAAGGTGTTTGTACTTGCTGATGGAATATTACTTGATCTTTATTTTTGAAAATCACTAAGAAAATGTTAAGTCAGCATATTGGATGAGAAATATGCCTCCTAAATGTAATCACGTTGTACATGTATACATACCCTTCTCACTTACCTAATTTATTCACACCATGTATCTGCTCACAGCAACATTTGGCTGCTTAGGGAACACGCAGGAAATGACTCATTAGAGAATTTAGCCACTTTAGGATCTGCCAAGTCTCCATGAGTTGGTCCTAATATTGTCTACCTCATTGGATATAGAATGATCAAGAAGATCAGTGCCCCCCTTGCATGTATCTGTGAGTGCACTTACCTAAGGATTAACGAAGGACGTAGGCCCACCCTACATAGGCAAGTAGATAACACCATCCATTGAGCTGGGCGTTGGACAAAATAAAATAAGAGAACAAAAAGCCCAGTGAAGTACTCACACTTCTCTGCTTCTTGACTGAAATGAGCGATAGAATGTCCTCTACTATCATAATATTCTGCTCAAGGGTATGGAACCAATCAGCCATTGACTTAACCCTTTGAAGACAAAATTATCTCATATTTCTATCATACCTAGGAACAGTAAGTAATACACCTGGGTAATTTAAAGTAAATCTTTGAAAAATGCTAACTGAACATCTCTTCATGATGACAATTATACCACAGACTTCTACTATTTGTTTCTTGTCTTCACATCTTCAGATTTTGTAAATATGGTAAATTGGGTGATTGGTTTGTTGGCCTATAAATGAATAAGAAATTCTGGATAGGCTATTTCTTAGACAACATACTTGTTGTTTTGTGCATCAAACACACACACACACACACACACAACATACTTGTTGTTTTGTGCATCAAACACACACACACATACACACACACACGCACAAGCGCACACACATGCACCTAGACACAGGCTTACACAAATAAACAGCAACATTCAGAATTTTACCCATGTTTCTTTATGTAGTGTCCACCAAATTGGAAATAAGATTCACTTTTAGTATGTTTTAAAGATTTCCCTGCAGGTTAGCCAAACAGTAGCTCTGAAAAGAATACATCAAAGGCCACATTCAAATTGTCCTTTGAATGATGCCCTTGCCAGCCATGAAAATGAGCCCTTTCCTAAGTGCCTGGGGGCAATGCTAAAAAAAGAATCAGGTAGTAGCCTTAATGAAAACCCAGCTGTAGGACTAGAAGCAATTTAATATACTGTATCTTTCCTCTAAGGTCATGACTGTGTCTTAAGAAGGTTCTAGCAAACAACACCCAGGAGTGAAAGGACTATATGTAAAGTGTCTGCTGGGCAGAGATCTTTCCTTACAACATTCCTGTACAGAGAACAAAGTGAAGTCTTGATTGCCCATGGCATATCAGTCATGAGCCAGTTCCCTGGTCAGGTAAAAAAAAAAAAAAAAAAAAAAAAAGCAGTGAATGAGTAAGTCTGGCATTCTACTCAACTAGGGCCTTCAATCATTGTAGCTTCTGACCTTGGCCAAGTTGCTTCTTCAATTCGGGATTCTTACCTGTAAAATTAGCATGACCACGTCAGCTTCCATATCATCGTAGCTGGCTGAGGACACCCAGATAAAATCACTTTTAGATGTGGAGGTGATTTGAAAATAAACTTTCTTACAAACATGGCTTAAGATGCACAAAGACCTGAAGGGGGCTGCATGCACACCATGAAAGGGTGGGGCTTACTGAAAAAGAAGCAGCCAGATAAGGAGGAAGAAGGGTCTCCTTCCTGCAGGGGCTGGAGTGGGGGATGGCAAAGCCAGTTTGTAGGCTGCTCATGGGTGTTGTGATCATTGTTGAGAAACGTCTATTTCTCCCCCTAGATTACTTGGATACTGCTGTCTGTAGAATCCGCCTGCCTAATCTCACCCCCCCCCCCCCCCCCCCCCCCCGCCTTTAATGCTAATATCATGAAAACAAATGACTTCAAAATGATCCAAAACCCTAGCTGAGTCTCCAGCTGCGGGTAATGTGACTCGCTGACCTCAAAATCCATATTGAAGTCTGTTGCAGCCAGAACATCCTAACAAGAGCACAGGGCTGGGATTTGAACAGGGGGACAACATCAGGTGAAGATAGTAATTTAGGTCAGGGACTAAACATCGACGCTTTTTAGAAAATGTTAACATATTTCTAAATTGCTAATCTACTCAGTGCCCCACCCCCACCCCATACACACACAAGATATGTAGTCTTTCTGGACTAATTCGTGGCACTTCACTCACATTTATTCTCCATTTAGGTTATGTGCCTCATCCTCGCTAATATGAGTAAGTTTTTTTTTAAAGCACAAAATCAACTTGGTGATGTTTTTCATTTTAGCATATTTGAACAGGGATATGTACACACATATAAATGTGTATACACTTATGCCTATAGATACATAGGTACTCTGTGAGTGCACTGAAACTTTAAATGGTAGGAGGACAACGAGTGCCATCTCATGGAAAGCCCCACCACTACATTTTTCAAATTACCTCTGCTTAATACATTTTTAAAATGCCACACACTACTATTCTTTGGAGTAAACATCTTCTCATTCTCTGTTCAAGTTGCTTGCATAAATAATAAAGTTCTTCTGGCTAAACACCACATGGGCTGATGTGTCATGATCCATCTTAGGGAATGGACTGTGTCTAGGTATGGGAATTGTGGTGAGTCAGCAGAAAACAAACCCACTGCTGAATAACTCAAGCAAAATTTTAAATGTTGTGACAATCCATAATAAATACACTCCAGACTCAGGATTATAATATACAAAACTATATGTGTTTATATGTATTATATATAAGTATATATAAATATATACACATATATAGGTGTATATATAGTATTATATATAATTATATATTATATATATTTTTATATAAGATGTATATGTGTATATATATATATTACTTTGTGTCAATGAATTGGTATCAAAATCTATTTGCTTATCTGTAAGTATAGCCTGCAAGTACTATCAATGCAGCTGCTTAAGATACATACGTAAGATATGATAGATATTGATTTACATTCAGAATTTTAGACTCACCAAGATAGGAAAGATGTTTTCTTCAAGGATGCCAAATACAAATAGCTAAACACTATGAATGTAACATTTATATAATTTCTGATTGTTTTGTGGCTCTTCTTGCTATAGATAGTTTATTGTATAGATGTGTAATAAATAGATATGTAAAATATTTAATAAAAAAGTCAAAGATGTAAAAAAATAAATAAAATGTCTAAAAGAAAAAATGCATATGTAGGTGCATTCTTGCTCATAATCTGTTGTAAGTAAATATTGCTGTAGTTGAAATTCTTACCATCACTGTGATCAAGGTCCTAAATTCATATTACAGAAGCTGATAAAAAGCCATAGGAAAAAGTGGACTTGTATTAAATATTACACTTAATTAATAGGAGTTTATAACTTTGCCCATTTTGATAGCGCCTACACTAACAGGAGTGGGTAAAGACAGCCATTTTAGAGTTGTTGACAGCAAGTGGAAATGACGTAAGAAGGAGGAGGAGTTCACATGTATCCTTCCATCCAAACACTCAACAAATATGAAAGCTGGCTCTGTGTACAGTACTGCACTAGAGATAGCACAGGGATTCCTAAGGCTCCCTGCTCTCAGGGGCTTGTGTTCTAGTAGAATAATATGGAAATCAGATGTTTATTATCATTTCTAAGAACTATAGTCCTTAAGAAATATAATACCGTGGAGATATAAGAACAAAAATAGATGGGGGAGAAGTCAAGAGAGAACAAGAGATTCGATCTCTTCCGCCATGTTTTACACATAGTACGAAGTGAGTTATGGACTGTCCTGGAACCAGCTGCACTTTAATCGTAAGTAACAGAAGATGAAAGAATCACTCCCAACGATGTACTTTCCTAGCTGGCAGGAATAATGAGAGAAGCAGTGCTGGGGTCCCACAGCCTCCGTAGTTGCTATCAGCTGTCATCAGGGCTGCCTGGCTCAGCTTTGTGGTGAGTTTTTGGCTTCCCTTCCCCCTCTGGCAAACCACACAGCTGGAGCTGTGTTCAACTTGGCTGGTTTTTTGTTGGGGGGGAGGAGGATTTTTTTTTTTTTTTGGTTGTTTTGTTTTGTTTCTCCTCCCTGTACATTGTGTGCCTTTTTCTCCACAATTTTCAAGTATCCTGTCACCACCTTTGTGAACTGCTGTTGAAGCTTTTTCTCACTTCCTATCTCTGGAATAGAATCGAAGCTTTCATACTCTGACGTTGTTTTTTGTCATTGGGTCACAAGGAGGCAGCTTCTTGTCCACCATCTTAGCAGGAAGCCTAGAATTATTTTTACTCCATATGAGATATGCTGCATTGCTGTGTCTGTTCCTCGTAGGAGATAGTTTTTAGAATCTCCACTTTTCCCAAGTAGTGGTTTGCTGGGACCTTTCCACAGTTAGCTTCCCTTGTCATCTTGGCACCCTGCAAAGAGGAAACCACAACTGAGAAAGTGCTCCATAGGCCTGGGCTGTGGACATGCTTGTGGGGCATATTACTAACTGATGTAGGAGGGCCCAAACTGTTGTGCTTGGTGCCAGCTGCAGGCAGGTAGACCTAGAAGGAAGGTAGCTGAGCAAGCTGGTACATACCACTGTCCACAGTCTCTGCTCCGGTTCCTGCCTCTAGGTTCCTGCCTTGAGCTCCTGTCCTGGATTCCCTTGCTGCTGGACAGTAACCTGTAAAACAAAATAAACCCTTTCTCCCCTAAGTGGTATTTGGTCAGTGTTCTATCATAGCACCAGAAAAGTACCATTATCTTAACAAGTGATGTACAGGGCTCAAGATGTCATCTCCTCTGGGGTCTCCTCTTATCTGAATCCCAATTTTGTCCTGGCTTAGATGGTGCCTACGTATTTAGCAATTCTTCAGTGAAGTGATTTATTTCAAACTATCCAACTAAATGTATTTTCCTCATGAGTGCCTTTAAAACCAGTTGCTCCTCATTCTTAAAGTATATTACATTTAATTTTACTTTATAAAGGTTTATGTATTTTTATTTTATGTGTATGGGTGTTTTCTCCACATGTATACATGTGGACCATGTGTATATAGCACCTACAGAAGCCAGAAGAGAGAGTCAGCTTTCCTAACACTAGAGTTGCGGTTGGTTGTTAGCTGCCATGTGGGCGCTGAGATTCAAACCAAGTCCTCTGGAAGAGCAGCCAGTGCTCTTAACTACTGAGCCATCTTGTCAATACCCACATTTAATCCTAAAAGTATAAATTTAACAGTGAATAGATAGAATTCTTATTTATGCAGATATAAATTAATTTTTTTTTAGTATCAGTATATCCATTCAGTTTTTCAGGGTGTTTTGGAATTGTGGTGAAGGCAGTGGTACACTGAGCCAAAAAGGCATTTGATAAAATGGCTGAAACTAAACAGGAACAAGATTTATTCTGTTATTATTTTAATGCTGCTCCAAGGTTTCCAAACTAAAATGAAAGATTTATCTTCATTCTTATCATTTTCCCATAACACTATAGCACAGATCTTGCTGAAACCAAAATGCATTGTTTCAAAAATATTCTAAATCTTTCAAACTGAAACCGAGCCTTAAAAATTAAGAAAACATGCATGCTGCATTTGGGGCTGAGCACTCTGCACATGCTTTTTCTCTGCAAGTTGACCATTTGAAGACCTCTGTGTTAGTTGTTCCTCTCTGCTGTAAGGAAGAGCTTGTCTGGTGAGGGCTGAGAAATGCTCCGATCTGTGGTTACAACAATAAACCACCAGGAATTGTTTGACTATGTTCACTTAGTAATTAAGAGTGCTGGATTCGCCTCTAGGGCCTGTTATGACCTACCTAGCCATAGGCCTCTGGACCCTTTAACAGTGCCAGCCAGAGGTGACTGGAAACCATATTATCCAGGCACAACAGGACAGTTGGACATATGAACTCCCAGTAGTTGTGACAGCATGCACAAGACCCTGACAAGCTATAGTCAGATAAAATTATAGAATAGGAAAGGCAGGCACAAAATCTCACCCCAACTGAGGAACTACAGGCACTGGAGTGTGACAGGGATTTTTAACAATGTGACCTCCCATGCTCTGTGAGATTCTTCACATGATAAGGCAGGCCCCATTCCCAAACTAGCTGGGTAACACAAACTAGACTTGATGAGAAAAGAAAGAAGACAACTCAAAGCCTTGTGGGAAAGGATAAGAGGAAGGAGAGGGCAGTTTTGGGAGGAGAGAAGGGTTGCTTATGTTCAAAATGTGTTATTTGAATCAAGGAATTAACAAAAATAGTGTTAAAAAATCAAGAAAAATAGCTAGATTGTGGCTCAGTATGGAGTACTTCCTTAGTGTTTGCAAGAATTGAGATGTAACACCTAGTACCCTGAAATCCAACAATCAACAGATCAATAGAAAATTTTAAACGTTGCCAAGATCTCCATTATCTTTGTTTTTCATTGTGCCCACGGCTTTATTGCATAGACCAATATTGTCTCTAGAGCAAAGCAAAGCAAAGCAAAACAAAACAAAATGAAACAGAGTTCCAGATAAGATGGCAGAAAGTGTGTAGCCTCCATGTGACACAGTGAAAGAGGAGAGTTGGGATATGAAAGAATCAACTCCATCCTAAAGAAAGACACAGAAGAACAGAAAAGGGGTTGATAAGTGTGGGAAACAAAAGGATACCAGGCAAAGGAACAACCCCCCCTCACCCTCCGCCCCTGTCCCCCTCCACTCCACCCTACCCCCACGCCCGGGGAGCTCCAGGTAAGAACAGAAGCATCATTCAAAAAGGAAGCTAAGTGACCTTGGTAAATATAAACCAAGGCCCCTACCCATAGAACAAGCTTATGCTCCTATAAGCCTGGAATCTTGTTTGGGGTTTTGTTTAAGTAGAAGTGGCTTAGATTGAGATCGGTGATCAAGGGCCAACATGAGACAGAACCTATTGTTTAAAACTGAGCTATCCTGGGAGCATGAGAACAGAGGTCAGTCATTCCTGCCATAGCTTTATGTGCTTTATGAGATAGAGCAGTGGGAATCCATATCAGAGAGTAGGAGAGACATAGCTGACAAGCCCCAAATGCAGATTACAGGAGGAGGGTCAGCACAGAAAATAATTTAGAGGGAGATAACCACACCCTTGATGGCTAAGGAGATGACATCCTCGTCTGAGTATATCTTTGGCATTTGGTAAACCTTAGCCTGTGCTAACACTTAGCTTGTGATAATGCCTAGCCTGAGATCATTGGTTCAATAAACATCCGGAGCCAGAGATCACTGTAGAGGAGGCTGAGCCACTTAAAGCTTCACAGAGACACCCACAGCTGCACCCCTCTAGCATGACGATCAGCCAAAATGCCAGAAGGGCAAATCAAACAACAGTGGAATCTAGTAAGGGAAAAATGTCAATTCACTTCCAAAGACAGACTCCTCAGAATAACACCCTAAATCTCAACAGAAACTATAAATTCCAGATATGTGAGCTACAATTTATACAATGCATGTCAAGGCCTTAAAATAAATAGCTGTCAATTATTATTAACTGAACCGCAGAAATTACTTTGTGAAATTGACAGATGAGGGAGACACTTCATGACAGTCAAAAACTAATCAGTGACTACCAAACCAAAACTGAAGCAGATGCTTAAAGGAATCCTACATGGAAGATGAAGGAAGTTGCAGCCAAGAGAACACAGCAGAATAAAGCTCATACGAGAATAGATGACCAAAGGAGCCTATGAAAGAATCTACCATGTCTAATATAGTACCAACAACTCCTAATACAAACAACAGAGAAATAAAGCAACAGCAATAAAGAGAGTTTAAACAATTAGAAAAACAACTGATGGAATTATAGGCATCAGAAAAACTCAGTAAACAATAAGGCCAAATGTAAATAATCATAAACCTCCAATTAAAAGATACAGACTAGGAGTTTGGGGAAATGGATCAATGGATAAACTGTTGGATGCCCAAGAGCTTGAATTTGGATCCCCAGAATCCACATAAAAGCCTGATGTCTCTCACCCTCATTTCTTTTTGTGCTCAGACCTCAGGAGAGCAGGGCATGGGAACAAAGGACCTGCAGAGAGAATAGCAACCATGGGTAGGTGCATCTCTGTGACAAGCTGGAGACCTAGGACAGGGTAGTCTTCTGGGGGGAGATAGGGGTGACTCTAGCTGAGACTCTAATAGCAGGGGTAATGGAGACTGAAGAGGATTCCCTCTAAGTAGACAGGACTCCTAGTGGAGGGAGGGGAACATGAACCCACCCACAAAAATTACCCAAAATTTGCCTTACCTCCAAGATGTGTAGGGATAAAGATAGAGCAGAGATTATTGAGGGAATGTTCAACCAAGTCCTGGCCTAACCTGACACCCACCCCATGGAAGAGAGCCAACCACTGACGCTATTAACAATATTTTGCTATGCTCCCCGTTAAGAGCTGTTCTCTGAGAGGCTCTACCCAGCAGTAGATCCAAACAAATGCTGAGACTCACAGGCAAACATTGGATGAAGCATAGTGAGTATTGAGGAAAGGTGGGGAGAAAGATAGGAGGTCCTGGAAGTGACAGGAGCTCAAAACGAAGACCAACAGAGCCAACAAACGAGGACCCAGAGGGGCTTGGGGAAACTGAAGCACCAACAAGGACCATGCATGGGCTGGATCTATGTCCCCTACATAGATGTAGCAGATGGGCAGCTCAGCCTTCATGTTGGTCCCCTAGTAAGGGAAGTGAGTGCTGTTTCTGACATAGACTCTGTTGCTTACTTTTTGATCACTTCCCCCTGGCGGGACTACCTCACTAGACCACAGGGGAAAGGATGCACTCAGTTCTGATGCAATTTGATGAGCTAAGGATGGGTACTTCCCTTTTCTGGGGAATATGGGAGGGAGGATAGGGAAAGAGGGAGAGAGAGTTGGTCCAGAAGGAGAGGAGAGAGGGAGCTAAAAGCAGGATGTAAAGTGAATAAATAAATAAATAAATTTTTAAAAGGCTGATGTGTTATCACAAGTCTGTAATCCCAGCACTGGGCCTAGGGTTGTTGGTAATAGAATAATTCTGGTGATGCACTGGCCAGCCAGGCTAGCAGAAATGCTGAGCTCCAAATTTAGAGAGAGATCCTTTCTTAAAATTAAAAAAAAAAAAAAAAAGAAAGTGAAAGGCATAAAGACATTGTCAACCTCGGGCCTCCACATATACACACACGAGACAGTACATTCACGCACACACACCATTTTTCTTGTTCTGAAACAAAAGTAGGAAACTGATGAGGTCCCAGGGATTGAACTCCAGTTGCTAGGTATGCTTGGTCATCCCTTTTACAGCCTGAACCATCTTGGTGGCCCTTGATGGTTCACTTCAATGTCTATTAACATTTACCTGAGTGTTAGCATATGCAGTGCTATGGCAAAAAAAAGCTAATAATGCTCCTTTCCTCGGACACCATCATGTACACAGTTTTACAAAGAAATAGATAACTGAAGTTCAAGGATGTCTGACATGGATGACTACAGGTCATATTCAAGGAATTATAGGAAATGATGTGTTCAAGAGATTACGGGGAATATCTTACTGTATGGGAAGTTTTTCTTGAAGAAAAGAAAAAAAAAAAGACATTGAGCAAGAGAGATGAAGATCTGTTGCTTAAGAGTGCATGGTGCTATTTCAGGGGACACAAATTGAATTCCTAGTACCAACATCTGGCACTTCACAACTGCCTGTAAACCTCTCTAGTGTATCTCATGACCTCTTCTGGCTTTCATGTGCACAGTACTCACATGACATGTGCTCATACAGATAGTCACAGATACACAAAAAGAAAATTTCTTTTTTTCTCCATTTATTTATTTACTTTACCTCCTGATTGCAGCTCTCCTTCTCTCCTCCCAGTCCTCTCACATATACATACCTTCCCGCATTCTCTCCTCTCCTCAGAGAAGGGGGAGGTCCCCCATGGGTACCAGCCCACCCTGGCACATTAAGTTGCTCCATGACTAGACATGTTCTCTCTCCCCCTGAGGCTAGTCAAAGCATCCCAGTTACGGGAAGAGGATCCAAAGGGAGGCATCAGAGTCAAAAATGAAATTCTTAACCCAAGATTTTAAAACATGAAGGCAGGAAAAGAGGGGATGAATTGTAGGAGAGGAAAATGGGGCATGGGAGCCATCTCATGAGTCCTAGAGCATCGTATTTACTCTTATGGTCTCTGTGGCCATACTCCACAACTTTGAAACATCAACCTCGCTCCTTTCAGCATAATTATGGTCCTTTAACTCTTACTTAATTCCGTCTCTGTCACACTTGTTTTCACTTATGTCTTTTAAAGAAACAATGTATTCTGTAGATACTTTTTAAAGATTTGTCTTTAAAAGCATTTTAAATATAATGAAAAAGAGGCTTGAAGACGAAAATGGGAGTGCTGCAACAGATTCTGGTGAAAACCAGAGGATCATTACAGAACAGGTTTTTAAATGTTATTTTTAAAAATCTGGAAAAATCTAAAAGAAATTGATACATTCTTAGATACATATGACCCACTGTCTTAGTTACTTTCCTGTTTTCATAATAAAATACAATGACAAAAAGCCACTTATACAAGAAAGGCTTTATTTTGCTTACAGTTTCAGACCAGCAGAGTTTATAATGTAGTGATGTCAGGCCAACAAACAGGAAAAGTATAGTGCACGAAAAAGAAAGCTTGATAATCACATTTTCATCCACACACAGAAAGCAGAGGGGCAGGGGGACGGGGGAAAAAATATATATGTCAGCAACAGCAACAACCACAAAACTACAGCTCAATTTCCCAAAAGAAAATAGATAGAAAAATTCTCTATAAAATACTTACAAAGTGAAATCATGAATATATTTAGATATGACCAAGTTGACTTCAACATATGCACATCAGGAAGTATAAATCATAAATGGACTTAAGGATAGGAACTGCATGATTATCTCAATAGATCCAGAATTGGCTCTTGACAATATTCAAATCACTTCATAATAAAAGCCCTTAAGAATCTAGGAATAGAATAGAAACAGGAGGGGAACAACTTGGGAAAAGGAAGATGTCCAAAAATAAACAGGGGAAAAGAAAAGGTGAGGAGAAGAAGAGGGTACACAGGATTAAAATATGAAAATATCAAATGAAGTCTATTATTTGTACGCTAACTAAAAATAACTTTATAAATGAACACCTGAGAAAAACCAATATTGCCTTGTATTTTTATCCCTGCTGTAAAGCCAAAATCAGACAGACACACACACACACACACACACACACACACACACACACACATACACACACACACCATAGAATTTTAATTATTAGTAAAACTGAATCAAAAGTTAGACAGTCCTGGTCCTAAATCTATGAAAAGAACTGGCACAGTTTGCAGAATCATCAATGGGAATACAACAAGCATAAGAAAGATCTAGAAGAATTCTTCCAAGCAAAAGTGGAATAATCACTTTGATAAAAGTGCTGGTAGCAAGAGAAGATGTTTCCAAGAACAGTGACAAATGTCCCACCTGATTTAGATGATGGTGGGTCAGGTGAGAGCAGCATATATCTGCATAGTGACAGTTTTGTAGTTCTGAGATCTCCAGTCTAACAGTTTAGCATAGCTGTGAGCTAGCCTTCTCCTGTAACTAGGACTATCCAACAGACAACTCCTCTCCTTAGCACATGTTGAACAACTGGGTTTCTTTTTAAACAACCTGTAAGCACAAATTATTTGCATATTTCCTTAACTATGTGAACTCTGGGTCTCAAGAACGTTAACAAACAAAAATCTCAATGAGATGCTGGATGTCTCTACCACTCAGATGACCAGTTCACAGAATGATCCACCTTCCTTGTACTCTGTGAGTTGTGACTCTCCATGACCAAATTCATATTCTTTCTTAAATATTCAATAATCAAAGACTAAGGAGAGAATACTCAACTGAAAATGATGTGCAATGCCAAGGACAAATAACTGAGCCACAGGACATCCTTACACACCCTCAGGCAGAACAAGATCATTCCGGAGAGCTTTCTCCATTCTCTGAGGCTGAAGTTGCTTCTGGCTATTCCCAACATTATCCACAAGCACTATAGATATGGTTATTGCAGATACAAAAACATCAGATTCATTCAACCAGCTTCAGGCTAAGAGAAGAGCAATACAATCATGACATCCCTGAGAAATATTTAATGAACTTTTTTCTTAAAGTTCTTTTTTTTTTTTTTCCTAAATCTTCTAGAAGGTAAAAATGTGAAAGAGATGGCCTTGATATATCTCCACATCTTTCTCATCAGACTGTGGAAAACTAGAGTTTCCTTTTGCTGAACAGAAAAGGTTAGCATTTAATAGTTAATGAAGCCAAGAGAATCTGAACAGATAAGAGCCCTGTCTGCTTGGGCTGTATGTACTTGGACAAGCCCAGGTCCTCTTATCTTCTCTCAGAAAAGCCATCTGTTGCCAACTCACTGTTAGAAGCAAAGGGTGACAGGACTAGCAGTGTGTACAAGGACAGCTGCATCCTTTGCAGGGGCAGGGGAGGGGAGGAGAGATAAAGCAGGATAAAGGAGAAGTGATGCTTGCAAGACTGTCTATATCCCTTGGATTTCAAACATGAATCACCCAGTAGATGAACCAAAATACAGCATTATAGATATAACATAAGACTCTACTTCCTTTGCCCTTGTTGCTTACACTGCTCGTTGATAAACCATCTTCACATTCAAAGTCCTAGTATTGAGGAAGTGTTCTGAGTCCAGTGAAACCCAAAACAGAACGAAGAGCGGTATAAATGTAACTTTTATTCATTGTATTGCCAGATGTAATTGTCATCTCGGAGGCTTACTGCTGAATAAGGCCCCTCTTTCTAGTTCTTTCTGAACTCTGGCTTGCTGATTCAACTCAACTTTTCTGGCCCAAACTCCTCTCCAAGCTGACTAATTCAAATCGGCTTCTCACTGAATTGCTCTGCTTGGCCTCAAGTTCACTCATGTAATTTGTTCTAATCTTTTATCTCCTTCTTATTCACTGGTTTCAACTGTCTCTGGTGGCCTGAACTGAGCTCCGTTACCTCACAAGCAAACTCAACACCACTGTACTGCACTCACTTCACTGACTCCCAACTGACTGATTTCTTTCCTTGCACTGCTCTTAAGTAGCCTCCCTTTCTTGTCTGTTCTTGTGAAAGTCAGGCATTATCCTGTCTCTGACTCACTCTGTCAGATCTTTCTCTGATTCATCACTTTGTCTGCCCCTCAATTAGATGTCACTTTCAAATCAATGGCTGCTTCCTTCTATAAACTAGCCTTGCCTACATTGTCATTCTCTGTATTGTTCTGTCTTCACCTGTGTCTAGCTTGTGCTCTCTGCAACACATCTCTGTAAAACTGTCCCAATAAAGCTTCCTCGTCTCTCTCTTTCTCTCTGTACTACTGTTATTAGACTTGAGTGTATCCTATCTCTGAATCACTCTGTCAGATCTTTCTCTGATTCATCATTTTGTCTACACCTCAATTAGATAGCACTTTCAAACGTGGCTGTTTGAAACTATGGAGTTCTACAAAATTAACCTGAGGAGTTAGCCAATTTAGGTGAGGAGTTAGCTTAGTTCAGGAGCTGAGTTTAAATCTTAGTTGACATTTTACTCATATGAATTACATCAAATTTCTTCCTCACATCTAATTCAATTAGTCATTTTAAAACTTCCTGAGTATGAAATAAATAAGCCTAGTATATTGTATTGGTGAAAGTCCTTTGACTCTGGTGGAAAATTTAACATAAAGGAGACTATAAAAAATGTATATTTATAGCCAATTATTGGTTTCATTCAAGTTAAAAGAACAAATATTAAAATCTACTCTATGCATAATTTTACTATATAATTCTGTTTCATCTGAAATGCAAAAAATAATATAAACACACATTAACATTTGCAAATTTTATGGTTCGGTTCCAATAAAGAGGTAAAGTCTTTATTTGTATTCACCAACCAAAATATGTAGCCTTCACCTTTTAAATGTCTAGGATGATATAAAAATGGCTTAAATTATAATAATTAAAGGCTATCTTCTTTATTTGAGGCTCAGCCAATGATCAAAGATGATGTATTTTTCCAAACTAATGAGTATCCATTTTCTTGTAACAACTCAAGGAAGATAATAATAGTATAAGTTAACTCTGTCCCCACACACAAGGCAGCAAACTGAAATCCTGTAGGTGCCATTAAAAACACACTGACAGAGCAGGGGAAAACTGTTTGTTTCCCTGTGCTTACCAATCTCTACCATTCTTCAACTCCCACTGAACTAACTGGCCCCACCCCATCTGCTCATATAGCTATTTCCTGTCTGAAAATGACTTTATTTTTGTATTGGAATGAGTCACTTTTCCAAAGAATGGGTAGGGTCATGGGTAATGTTCCAGTGAGGAGAGGACAGACTCTTAGGCTTTAAACAGCAGGGAAGTGCCGGCACCTCCTGAAGTGCAGAGAGAGTGATTCAAAAGCCAGATGACATGATTAAAGGGAAGGCTGGGTCACACTACCAGAAAAGGGGAAGTGGGGATGATGACTCAGAAGCACAAGACCACTGGGGGAAAGCATATTTTTGCTTAAACGTTTGGAAAGTACCATCAGATTGTGATTTTTTTTTTTTTTTTTTTTTTTTTTTTTTTTTTTTTTTGGCCTGCTTTGTAACTGTGATATGAAAGAAGCATGGATTAATTTAACCAAATGACTTGGGGTTATGTAACAATGCACAGTATGTATCAGCATGCTACCAGGCTGAGCACACCTCTCTGTTAAACTAAACTTGTAGTCCTTATTTTAATGTGGCAGCTAAAAGAAAAAGAATCTAGTGGATCTTAAATTAGAGCTCATAGCCTTCATACAAGGGAACATAACACATCGTTATCTGCCTCTAAACTGGACCATGTCAAGTCTTTCACATTGTGTGTGTGTGTGTGTGTGTGTGATGATATTTTTTTCCTTTTTTATTATTAATTTATTCATATTACATCTCAGTTGTTAGCCCATCCCTTGTATCCTTCCATTCCTCCCTCCCTCCCACTTCCCCCCCATTCCCCTCCCCTATGTCTGTGACTGAGGGGGATCTCCTGCCCCTGTATATGCTCATAGGGTATCGAGTCTCTTTTTGGTGACCTATTATCCTTCCTCTGAGTGCCACCAGGCATCCCCATCCAAGGGACATGGTCAAATATGGGGCACCAGAGTTTGTGTGAAAGTCAGATCTCCTTCTCCACTTAACGGTGGAGAATGTCCTGTCCATCGGCTAGTCTGGGTAGGGGTTCGAAGTTTACTGCCTATATTTTCTTTGGCTGGTGCCATAGTTTGAGGAGGACCCCAGGGCCCAGACCCGCCTGTAGTTTTCCAGGACCCTCTGAATCCTTCTATTTTCTCATTCTCCCAGGCTTCTCATACTTAAAGTCTCAATAGGATGTCCTCCCCTCTGACTCACTTTCCTGGTAGGTAAAGTTTTTCATGGGGACGTACCCCTTGGACTAGTGTCTCGATATAAGTGAGTATATACCATTTAACTCTTTTTGCTTCTGGGTGAACTCACTCATTATGATAATTTCTAGTTCAATCCATTTGTCCACAAATTTCGGAAATTCCTTGTTTTTAATAGCTGAGTAGTATTCCATAGTGTAAATGTACCACAGTTTCTTTATCCATTCTTCTACTGAGGGACACCAACCCTTCATCTGACAAAGGTCTAATATCCAAAATATATAAAGAACTCAAGAAATTAAATACCACCAAACCAAATAACCCAATAAAGAAATGGGGCTCAGAACTAAACAGAGAATTCTCAACAGAGGAATATCAAATGGCTGAGAAACACTTAAAGAAATGCTTGACCTCCTTAGTCATCAGAGAAATGCAAATCAAAACGACACTGAGATTCCATCTTACACCCATTAGAATTGCTAAGATCAATAACTCAACTGACACTACATGCTCGTGAGGATGTGGAGAAAGAGGAACACTCCTTCATTGCTGGTGGGAATGCAAACTAGTACAACCACTTTGGAAAGCTATCTGGCGCTTTCTCAGAAAACTGGGAATAGGGCTTCCTCAAGACCCAGCTATTCCACTCCTTGGAATATACCCAGAAGATGCACTACCACACAACAGGGACATATGCTCAACCATGTTCATAGCTGCCTTATTCATAATAGCCAGAACATGGAAACAGCCTACGTGTCTTTCACATTGTTGATAGAACTTTTCTTTTTTTAAATACACAGGTCAATTTGAATGACTTTCCTCTTTAGATGAAACCTACAGTGGTATTATTCCTTGGGAACAAAGTTTACATGTGTTTCAACTTTTCCACCATGCAATCTGTCTGTCTGATTCTCCTGGGCTATCAACCAAAGCTACCCTGAATTCATCAATAGCTTCCCTGCCTCTATTTTCGCTCAGATGGCCTTTGTAACATGCTTCATTCTTCTTTATCTCTCTTCCTGTTAAGATACTTTAGTCCTTGTCAGCTTCCAATACTGGAAAAACAAAAACGAAACAACCCTCATGTCATCTGAAGTACAACAAGAACAGAAAAGGCAGAGAGCCAGGCCCATCCCCATCTGTTCTCCCTTCTCAGCATACAGTCGCCTCTTCTGGTGGCTCCCCCTAAGAAGTGGCATATTCTGTGGGACTAAATAGTAGGAATTAGGAAAGTGCAAGAGTAACTCCCTGAACAACAAGCAGGAAAAATGATTTCTAATATAATTTCAGTGCGTTATAATGAGCATGGCAGGTGCACACCATCAAAAGAATGCTACTCTGCTGCTGGGTACTGCCCAGATCATCATGTCATCTTACCCAATTTCTGACATAGATCCATGATCTTCTGCCTTTTTTTTTTTTTTTTTTTAAGCCCAGGGCATTTTTGTGTTCAGTGGAGCTAATGCAGAGATTAGGGATGTGGCCACCCTAACTAACTCAATGAAATGATAAACTCACAAGGAATATGTCAAACCGGAGTGTGAGGAGCAAGGTCCTCTAAGACCTCTAAACATCCTTTATCTGCTTTTGGAGACAAAAAAAAAAGTCCTTTTTGAGATAGTTCAAAGGGATATTCCTAGATCCAGACAGTTCTGATAGAGTTGATATAAGGGGGAGCACTGCCAGGAACATTGGCCTTTTTAAGGAATTCTCTAGAGATACAGGTTTCTCAGGCCAAACATCAACATAGTAAACAAGAAAGTCTATGGTGCCAAGCGTCCCTAGTAACTCATATTTACCAAGCCCTGTAAGGGAGAGTTTGAAAATCAATGCAAGAGTTTACTAATCAATGAAAATAGGCCGCCCACCAATCTTCAGCTCATTTTAATAATGTTCACCACTGTAGAAGTTTAATCCAACAACATGGCTACTCTGGCTGGAATGCAGACACGCCCTTAGTACACATCTTTGCTCCCTCTGGCTGGAATGCAGACACGCCCGTAGTACACTCCTTTAATCCCAAACAATGAAGGTAAAGTTAGTTTGTAGAAGGAAGCAGGAGGTTGAGTCAGTGAGTTGAGGGCCAGTGCAGTGGAGCTGAATTTCTTTTCCTGGGTGAAATATTTTTGTGAAATAATCAAAATGACTATAGTGAGCAATTTGAACTATGCAAAATAGGAAGCAACTAGTAAATGGTTCAGAGGTCAAATATAAAATTATTTTTTTAAATCTCAGTGAAAGCCAGTAGAGTAGATGAATTTTTCAAAAGGACCCCCTTTACTGACTCCTTATCAAGCATGTCATGGGATTCATAGTTAATATGTGTATTTGAGATAATATGCTCATTGTCTACAGTGACCGTACGTGCACCTCACGTTAGTCCTTATTACCCTGTACAGACGCTAGCTAACTCAGCAGCAGCAGGCCCTGTCGTTGGACAGACAAAGAGATCAACACAAATAAAAAGGCCCTGATTCTCTAAGTTGCTATTTCTGAACATCGAGGCAGCAGAAACATTGGAGACAAACTCGATTGTGAGTGACTGAAAACTGTTGCTGGTGCTTCCTTACCTCTGAGGGCATAACTGAAGCGGGGATGTGAAAACAACTAAAAGGCATATATGCAGGGCCACTTTAATGCTGACAATAGCACCAGACCTTGCTCCCCAAAGGGAGCATCTGAGCGTGGTTCAGTTCCTTCCCTCCAGGGCTTTCCTTGGGGCTCCTCTCTCTCTCTCTCTCTCTCTCTCTCTCTCTCTCTCTCTCTCTCTCTCTCTCTCTCTCTCTCTCTCTCTCTCTCTCTCTCTCTCTCTCTCTCTCTCTCTCTCTCTCTCTGCCTCAGTTGTAATGGGTACATGTACATATATAATCAGGCAAGCTTGCAGTGAGCACCCCTTTGCCCCCCTGCCAACAGAAAACCTCCCATTCCCCTGAAATTTTGAGTTTCTTTTGATAAATGCAATCATTGCAAAGGAACGGCATCTTTATGTGAGACTTCCCTGATATGTTATGGCTGTGTTCAAGTCCATATACATGCCAGCTTTTAGACACTGCAAGTCTCCTCCTGGGCTCTCGCTTCTGCCCACCCCTAGGCTCACCACGCAGGCCATACTTTGTGCTCCCCTCCAAAACCTCCAGTTTTTCTTCCTCCTAGAACCAGTAAAACTCCACTGCCCTCTCATGGCAATCTATTTTTCAATGTTTCTCTTTAGCTTGTCTAATGAAAATACAGAGGAGATTAACAACAACAACACCAACAACAAAAACCCTTGCTTTTTAAAGCTTTCGTGAAGTCACAAGACAGAATATTATTAGTCCCCTGGAATTAACATTGGGGGCTTTGCTTGTGCTCTATTTGCAAGTCCAGCTTTAAAACACTGAGTCTGGGGCAGGAGTTATGAGTTGGCAGCTCCATCACTCACTAAGTATCAACTTAGAAGCTTATGCAAATTGCTTTATTTCTTTGAGTCTTAGGTTTTTTGTTTTTTTTTTTTTTTTTTAACCTTTTCTTATCGTTTTATACTTTTGGGATGATATTAAAGAAAATATAACTCCTTTTCAGAGCAAACATTGGCCTATGATTCCCTATGGACCTGGATTTTGTTTGCAGCAGTGAAAGAGGATCTCCCTAGATATTTCCCACATCTATGCCTCCTAATTTCCTCTTTGGAAATTTCCTTTCAAAAACCTCCCAGCGTTTCCCAGTAGACATCTTCCCCTCAAGAATTTACAAGCATCCCTCTGGCTGAACCCGAACAGGTCACCACTCTCCTTCTGCTGTATTGTTGTAGACCACATAGTTTCATATCTACATAGAAGTAGATAAGAATTAAATTTATGTATCCAGAGGAATAATGACAATATGAGAACACTAGGCTCATTCTAAGTGTGTTACTAGGTACTCAGGTATTTTTTTTTTCCACTTTAAAATTACATTTTATTAATTTTTCAGAGATCTACCTGTGATTCTTTTTTTTTTAGTTTTTTATTATGTTTCTTTTTTAACATACACATTTATATTATTGCACATAAATAAAATAAACTACATAAGCAGGAAGAACCATGAGACAATCAGGAATTATATAAATGTTACATTCATAGTGATTTGGCTATTTGCATTTGGCAAACTTGAAGTAATATTTCTACTTTAATATGAGGTATTATACACATCCAACTCAATTATAATACAAGGTTTACTTTCAATACCTTGAAAGTGGTGCTGCATCATATTTAGGATAATTAAGAAATACAAGCTAATTGTTAATTGAACAAATCATGGTCATGTCAAATACTAGTCTAATTTTATCACAAGATAACAGATAAATATGATTCTGTAGATACGTAAGGTAAAGTAGTTAAATAAGGTTTTCAAAAGCCTCAGAGACCTACATAATATGGCATTTAAAAATGTTTTTACTATTCTAAAGATTTTTTGACAACAAGGCAAGTTAGCTCCTGGCAATACTCAGCCTGCCTGAAAGAAGATAATGAGCATCATAGAACCTCCTTTTGGAGTTGGCTTCAAATGTGGCAAAAAAAGCCACTGGGAAAAATGTCCTCATTTCTGCCACAAACAGAATTCTGCCTAAAAATGGGCAAGCTTAGATGTAGGCCGAGTTAATGGCTGCACTCTGCCAAGATGGGGTAAGCAAGTCCTCAACAGTTCCTGCCTCACAAATATGTCTCTCAGAGATAGTGAGCTAGAAGGCTGAAGATAATGCTCCAATGAGTGTTGGGTGACTGTTCAGGCAGTAAACTGTATCAGTCATTTTTTCATTTTGGAAGCTGCTAACCTGCACTTCCGGGTCACTCAGTTTTATTCCTTCTCAAGTCTCTGATGGGGTTAAGACCAGATAGTTTAATCTTACAATTATGTTTAGTTGGTTAGGGGTTAAGATGTTTTTAGGTCAAGATAGATGTTTTAAGTTAATAGAGATGAGACATAATAGATATTGATCTTCATTCAGAAATTTAGACCCAACAAGATAGGAAAGATGGTACTTAAGTCTTTTAATCTGCTGCCAGTCTCCCTGCATTTTTTTCCCTCCTTCTTCTTAAAATTTTTTTTGTAATTTTAGTTTGTTCACATCACATCCCTATTGTAGCCCACTCACTCCTGGTCCCCCTCCCTCCCTCATCCCTTTCCCCCCAACCCCAGTCCTCAGAAAAGGGGAGCCCTCCTCCCCTATCATCTGACCCCAGCCTATCAAGTCTCATCTAAACTTTCTGCATCCTCTTCCTCTGTGACTTGGTAAGGCTGCCTTGCCAGGGGAAAGTGATCATTGAGTGGGTACCAGAGTCCATGTCAGAGGTAGCCTCTCCTCCCCATATTATGGGACCCACAAGGAGACTGTGCTGCCCATCAACTACATCTGAGCATGGGGTCTGGGTCCTCACCATGCATGATCCTTGATTAGTGTATCAGTCTCTGCAGCATCCCCCTCCCTGAGATTTGTTGGCTTTATTGGTCTCCTTGTGGAGCTCTGTTCCAGTTCCTTCTGTCCCCCAACTCTTCCTTAAGACTCCCTGCTCTCCACCCCAATTTTTGTCTTCGATCCCCAACTGGATGGAGTCTTTCAGAGAACCTCTATGGTAGGCTCCTGTCCTGTTCCTCCTCTTCAACCACTTCCAGTATCTATTTTATTTGCCAGTCTGAATGAGAATTAAGCATTCTTCCTAGAGTCCTCCTTGTTCTTTAGGTCTGTATATTTTAGTGTGGTTATCCTATATTATGTGGCTAATATCTACTTATAAGTAAGTACATACCATGCGTGTCTTTCTGGGTCTGGGTTACCTCACTCAGGATGGTCATCCATTTGCCTGCAAATTTCAAGAGTTCCTTGTTTTTAATAACTGAGTAGTATTCCACTGTGTAAATGTACCACAGTTTCTTTATCCACTTCAGTTGAGGGACATCTAGGTTGTTTCCAGATTCTGGCTATTACAAATAAAGCTGCTATGAACATAGTTGAGCAAATGTCCTTGTTGTGTGGTGGAGCATCTTTCAGGTATATGTCCAGGGTCTTGAGGTAGAACTATTCCCAATTTTCTGAAAAAGCACCAGATTGATTTCCAAAGTGTTTAGTCTTCTCTCATCCTGACCGCAACCTTCCCCTTTCTCCACTTTCTCCACGCCCCCTTCTCCCCCAGATTCAATGCTCCTTTATTTTCCTTCAGAAAAGAGTAATCACCCCCAGGGATATCAACCAAACACAGAATAACAAGGTACTATAAGATTAGGCACAAATTCTCCTATCAAGGCTGGACAAGGGAGCCCAGTAGGAGGAAAAGAATCCCAAGAGGAAGCAAAAGAGTTAAAGACACCCCCACTCCCACTGTTAGGAGCCCCACAAGAATACCATGCTACACAGCCATAGTATATATGCAAAGTACCTAGGTTCAGACCCATGCAGGCTCTCTGTATTTTAAAAGTTAGGAAACAGAGATCAGGAAAGGAAAGTGAAGTTCTCCATCATCTGGCCAGTTGGTGAGGGGATGATCTAATTTCCTCCCGCCTCCTTTAGGATCTTCTCACAGATTATATAGGGCGTGATGTAAAAGCTAAACCCCATGTAGCTATAACTGAGTATATCCCAAAGTTAAGAAAGAAGAACGCCATCACCAGCACAGGATTCAGAGGTGCATACCATCATACTCGGCTTTTTACCTGGTACCAAACTCAAGTCTTTATGCTGATGCACTGAGCAGTTTACCCCCTGATCCACCTTTCAGGCTGCTACATTCCCCATTATTGAAAAAGAAGACAAATTTTGGGTTTTTGAGACACACAAAAGCACACCTGTTCCAGGCCTGGCAGAGTTCTTTTTCTGGGGCTTTGATGTAAGGCCATTTCTTTTCATTACACTAATTTTGTAACTAAATGAAGGTCTGACGGGCAAAGGTAAGGACACTGCATCTCTGCCTAGAACATCTCCCCTCTACCAAGACTTCAGCATAGGATCACAGTTAGAAAAGGAAAGTACTTCATCTTGGTCCTACAGAAGAAAGGGACCTTACACTTACAGACCAACCCATTTCTCTTTTTGCCACTTCTTGCTGGACCATTTCTCTGCAGATGACGCCAGCAGTGAGCACAGCAGTGTGGAAAATCTGTGGTGACCACAGAGTTCCCTTCTCACAAAGCAGAGGACTCTTTCAAAGCTAAGACACGCTTGACAGGGAAGGCAGACATTTAGAAGCACCATGAGAGCAGAAGCAGACAGAAAAGTATCAATAGGTACAGCCTGGCCAAGTAGAGGGAAGTCAAAGAGGCATCTTTCAGGGTTGTGTGGACAGAGTAGACATAATGTTCTTTGCACAAATCATGTTCACTGCCCTGAAACAAGCTGCAAAGAGCCCATTGGAAAGTCCTATTTCCCAACATTCTGAAAATGATTGTAAAAATGACATTTTATTCTTACCTTCAAAGTGTAATAGGACAAGATTTATGTGTGATATGAACTGGAAGCTGAGCAATATAAACAGAAAAGGTTGAAATTCTGTTTTGAGATAGCTATTATTTGAGGGAAGCATTTTGGCAGATGCACTTGAATAAAATACATACACTATTTAACCTCTGCAGACATTAGTTAGATGTACACACATGCATCTATGTTGTCTATAGGTCTGCTCCCTTGCCTCCAAATTACAGTAAAGAAAAATAATCTGCTAAAAAAATGTACTAATCTTAAAATCCATTCTAAAAACGCTAACAAAATTAAAGCAACAATTGTAAAATTCCCATAATGTTTCATTTATAGTAAATCTGATTTTGGTCTGGATGGGGACATTTGGTGTCTGTTGTTGACTCTTTCAAAGATAAAAAATAATTACCTTAGCATAATACTGATGCTCAAACATCTGTATTTATTCCAAAATGGCTCTAATGGAAGTTGCTTTGTCTTCATGTGTGTAACAGCAGATTTTTTTCATTAGAAAGAAAACTCCAAAAGTAGCCTCTAATTAAGTTGCTATAAATCTTACATGCAATGTATGTCTCATCCTCATTGAGGTTAACACACTCTCACCATTTATAGTGTTAGCTTACAGTTAGTACCTCACCGAGAAAGAAAGATGGAAACTTAAAGGCGTGTTAGCCTTCCTCTGACTTTGATTGTAATGTTTCACACATATTGACTGTTTATTTTTCTGGACCTGATTGGAGATATTATTTAATGACAATTCGCCTTTCTACCCCGTTGTCTTTCAAATGCTATCCTCAGAATAGCAGGAGGAAAACTGAAAGCTAAAGGCCCTGTTCTTTACTGCATATGATTTTAATGATTCCTCTGAGTCTGTAGACACACAGGAAGAAGGCTCAGCTGACTTCGCTGTAAGGGTTGGGCAGTGCCAGATTAGCATCAGTACAAATATTAAAGGAACTATATCATGGTGTTAATAACAGGGAAAATATAAAATAGCTCAGATGAGGACACCTGAGACGAGACATAAGGTCAAGGAAAATGACTTTTAACACTAGACATAACTAACTTTTGATTCAGAATTTTTGGTGAGGATCCAAATAAATTCTTTTCTTTCCTTTATGATATCTCCAGGTTTTCGACAAAGTCTGCTGCCCCATGCATTGTTCTTTTCTGCATCAATTGGAGTAAAATCCTGAGCTCAGCATTGTTGGTGTAGAGCAGGGAACAGTGACTCACCAGGACAGGTGGAATTTTGGGTACCATAAGATTGTAATCCTGTAGGAAGCCATGGGATCTTTAGAAAGGCAGTAGGTTTCTGGGGGTGTGACAAAGAAACAGAAGCTGGCATCCTTGGGAGCAGAATGGCTCAGCATGACTCCCAAGGGCAGCTGACTGAGTCTGACCAGCCCCTACATCAGGATCCATCAAATAACAGTTGAAAGGGAGAAGCCAGGACTTGATGCCAACATTTTCTCAGTGATAAAATGTCATTTTTTTTCATAATTGAGTTTTGTAAAATAGGTGAAATATTGTTGAAAAGAGAAGATCGTAAAGGAGCAGTCCCCTCATTACATGTTAAGTGTAAGGAAAGTCGTAGCTTTACAACTGAGAATCTAGGTGGACAAAATTTCATCTATGACCATCCATCATCACTTGTGAGAATGGTTGACAGGCTCTATAGAAGAGCATCTTTGTAGGGGTCATACATACTGAGGTACTTACAAGTAAAGCATATCTCGCACTTATTTTAAAATGTGTGTAAGGAAAAATATTATAATCAATGAGTAGTGCTACAAGGCAGATCATAGTTCATTGTATTATTCTTTTAATTTCTCTTGAAATAAAATGTATGATTTGTACATGATTACAAGTAAAAATATTTGGCAGTACCAAGACACTGCATCTATGCTTATGTCCTGTCCATTTCCTTTTCCTCTCCTTATGTCTTCTAACTATTTGTTTGCTTTTTTGATCATGATTAAACACCCACTATAATTATTTCAATATAACTTGAGTCTAGATATATCACCCATTAAAACAGAGTACTTTCTAAAGAGGCATGAGGCACAGAAAGGGCAGGAAATTGCCAGAGGTGTTAACCAGTGCAGCACAACCCAGAGGGCCATCTCAAAGAGCTCACTGTGAAGTTATCTGCAGTTAAGAGGGTGAAACCACAAGTTTGGACAAAGAAGAAAGAAAGAAAGAAAGAAAGAAAGAAAGAAAGAAAGAAAGAAGCAAACAAACAAATAAACTGCATCCTGCTAACAGTAGGCCAGGGCCAGGGGGTTAAAAGACTGAAATGTCCAGGTTCTGGAAGGACAGGCTATTGATTTTTTTTTCCAGGGTCTGAGAACATCTGTAGCTAGGAGGGGCAATGCAGTTCCAGCTGACATGATCAGTGAGGTTGGACTGGAACATCTGTGGGTAGCTGCTTTGACGATGTCCTGGAAGTAGGAAATCTGACAGGATACTGGAACATATATGTGGGCAGAAGACAAAGTTTGTAGGATAAGGAGAGATTTCCTTTAGGTGTACATTTGAAATTCTTGAAAGAGCAAAGAAGAGACAAGGCTTGAAACATAAGGAAAAAGACAATGCTTGAAAATTTTGAGAGAGCAAAGAGAAGGTTTGGATGTAAGGAGCTTTCTTCCATTTTACCCGATTGCTAGCAATAGCTAAAAAGGTTTAGTTTTGGATCTGTCCAAGTTTGTTTGCAGAGGTGTGTAAGCTTAGCAGCCCTTATTGTGGGCATAGGGATTTGAGATTCTCCAGAAGGCATCCCAGAGGAACCTGGAAGGTGGTTAATGGGCTATTTCTCACAGAGAGGTAAAGTCAGTTATCTGTTAGGGCATCCCCAGAAACAGATTGTGACTCAAAAGACACGTACACAGGCTGTCCCGGTGACTCATCTGTTCTGATCACAGCTCCATGGATGAGTTGGCCCAAGGACACAGCCACCTAGTGCACTAGGATTTTTCAGTTGCTGGATGGCAGCAGAAGGACTGGGTTGGCGGTCTCACTCAGTGGGAATAGCCCTAGTTTTAGGTCAGCGAGAAGGGCCAACCAGTCATGCACACCAGGGTTGGGCACCTCCACTCCCAGTGAACCAGAGAGGTGGCGAAGGTCTCTCAGACAAAGGGAAGGAAGCATTTACACAACCAGGAAGAGAGACTTCACATGGTGTTGGGTGCAGGAAAGTGGCAATAAGGTAGTTAGGGAAGTCCCAAAACCAGGGAAAGTGGGGAGAAACCCTATCCCCTGAGTTAGGAAATAGGCGAGACACTTAGGCTGTTGATTGACAATACTTATCTGGGTTCCATTTGACCTGAGAGATGGATTCTGTAGCTTATAAGAATCCTTTTAAGTTCACAAAGAAAGATAAATTTTAGACATGTTAGCATGATCATTGTTTGAAATCTGAAGTGAAACACACATTGTTAGATATGTACACATTGTAGGGAAAGGCAGTAGACATATAGCATAGTAAAGGCTTGGGAAAAGAAGTTTATGTTAAAAATACAAATGCTCTTTGAGGTGAGCTTAGGAAAGGCAGAAGCCTTTGACATCTGTGGAAGAGGAACATGGGGAGGACAGAAATCTCCCGCGGAGCAGAAGGGAAAAGGCTCACTTGGTCTTGATTTTCAGCATCAGTACACATCATGAAAGATTTCTGTCCAGAAGACTGGATGTATATAATTTAAGCTGAATGATAGACATTTTTAAGAAAAAGACAGACAAAAGGAAAATTTAAATCTTGAGCTTGGAATTATGATAGGATCATAGTGGAATGTTTTACCATAGTTAGCTTAATAAATCAGCACTCCATTGATTAGTGTCAAAGCTCTAGACAGTTAATATAATAGCATAGCAACAAGTAGAAACAAAACATCCTCTAGACCTTCTGACCTTCATAGCTTGTGTTTACCAACTTATAACATTTTCTTATACCTCCTAGAATTTATAACTTGTATTATCAACCTAAGATGCCTTCTAGAAAACTTTAACACATAAGTAAAATCGCTGTAAGCAGTCTCTTTCCCCTAGCTAAAAGAAAGTCTGGTACCAAGTAGACTATATCTAGACCTAACAGATAAAGTTTGGTCTCTTGCATATGAAGAGGGCTTGGAAGGTGTTCCCTCCTGGCTGCAGCAGCTGTGGGACCAATGTCCCGTTTTGACTGTATCTGAAACAGGTCCCCGGCAGAGCTGGCTCAGGCTGGATCCAGGTGGGAGTGGGCATTGCAGACCTCTAATTTTTTTTTCAGGACAGTACCTAAGGCCTGGAGCATAAATTTTGCTGTGGCTGAGCCTGTCAGAAAGGCTCCTCTTGGGTTTTAAGGACTTTAAAAATACTTTTATCAGTTCCCATAAGGGGGTTTAGGAAGCATTCTCAGACTTTTAGTTAACATGGCAGTGAGACTACAGTCTATTTTAAGAATATTTAGATAGACAAACTGCTTATAGTTTGAAGCTAAGTATGGCACAGTCCATAGAAGAGCAGAAGAGTTTCTGTATGCTCAATAACATCACATTTAGAAAATAAGGCTAAATATACTTATAAGGCAGTGGTTTAAGTTTTAACATTATAAACAAATGAATGTTAATATAGCAGAACATTACAGAATAATTTTAAACACTGTATAAAACTCATTATCTAGGAAGCTTGCAGTTTAATACAGGGTAGCTGGTGACAGGAGGAACAGCATTTATTTAATTGTCTAGGAATTAGTGAAGACATAAGTTAGAAACAAAAACATTTTGGATCAGGGTAAAAATACAACCTTAAAAATATGAAAGTCAAAATTAGTTAATCATTGTAAAACCTAGAAGCTGTATTTGGAGTTTAGTAAGGATTTGAACAGGACGGGCACGTGTGTCCATGATATCTGAAAACAAAGATGGAGGTTAGTCATGTAGTTGCCATTAACAACAATGGGGTGGAGCGCAAAAGCTCCACCTCCTATGTCCAGAAACCAACATGGTGACTGCCATGTCTTGTGAGCAACCAGTGGCAAGCAGATTTGAAAGTGCTATGGACTGCTACGATGTCTAGCTGTTGTAGCTGCCAGCTCAAGGGCACAGCTGGTATACAGCAGGCGGCAGTGACCAGACTGCAGTGTTTTAGCAGCCGGGGAAGCACTGAGGCAGCAAGTTCGGGTCACTCCTGCCGAGTAGCATTCCCCGAGACATGTCCAAAATATCCCCAGTGCCTGAGGCTGGGGTCCCTGAGCGTGGGAGCCGCTGTGCTGCAATCAGGGGACCCTAGTCAAGGTAGCTGAAGGAATCACCTACGCGCAACCCAAGCTTGTGTGACGATGGTGGAGCGTGGCCATCCCAAAGTCGCCTACACATCTTCACATAGCCAGGACCCACCAAGAGACTGGAGCAACTCCAGACAGAGTCTGGCCCAAGGCAGAAGGACCTAGAATTGGTCACACTCTGTGGTAGGCTTTTGCTTACCAACAATAGACGGTCTGTTGGGAACAATGAGAATTTAATGGTGGGGCATTCAGACCACAGCCAAGTTACTCTGAGTCCAATCTAGAGGCAGCCCGCACTGGTCCACCCAGTAGGACATCGGGCTGGGGAGAGTTGTGGGATGGGACACGAATGGCGCCACTTGGGTGCCACTAGGTTTTAGGTGAAAGGAGAACTGAGCAGCCAGAGAGAGCAGAGCAGCATACTTAGAGAAAGGAATTTGTTTCAGAGGACAATGCAAGACAATGGAGTGGCCCTCTGGGTTTCATAACCCTGTCACAGCACCTAATAGTCGACATTGCCTTGGGGCCTGCATCCTGAGCATCATGAGCATCCTGTGCTGATAGACGGACCCCCTTAACAGGTCAGTCTGTCAAAGCTGCTACTTAGCATGGGGCCCAGTGACTGCCTCCATGTTTAGGATAAAACTCTAAAATCTGGGGTTATCTGTTCCTTGGTGTCCCTAAAGCTGGGGTGGCCATAGGAAGGATAAAGAATTTGTTGTCAGCTGTCCCTGTTGTCTGAGATTCCTTTCAGTTCTACTTCTCTTGGTACCATTGTAAAACAAACCCTTTTACGATTTTGTCTTTAATTCTCAAGAACTCCCCTGTAGAGAGCAGGAAGTGAAAATTTATTTATCATCCCAGCTTGTAAAGTGTGAGAAAAATTCATGGAAAGCTATTTTCTAAAGTCATGCATGGAAACCTCAGTTTATCCATCAAGCTTGGTTTTGCTCTCTCTATATATAAAAATTTGTGTTAAATATGGGAAGATGTAGGGAAGAAAGGAATTTTACACATTTTTTTTCTCTATATATTGTAAGCATAGACTAGGAGGATATGTGAAAGAAAACATTATATATACCACAAATCCCCTCTAGATGGAAGGTATGCTTACTATTACTGTTGTATTTATCGAAGTTACCCTCATCTTTCTTATGCTCTGGGATTATGACTGTGCAGTTTGAAAGGATTAAGAAGGAAAAATAATGGTTTCTACCTGAGAATAAACTTGCTACTGTGTAGGTGTCCTGGCTAGTTTTCATGCCAACTTGAAGCTAGAGTTATCTAAAAGGAGGGAACCCCGGCTAAGAAATTCTTTCTATCATGGGAGCCTGCATCCCCTTCCTCTGTGTGCCCTGAAGGTCGCCCCATCAAGCAGCAGTGATCAAATCACAGGCACCATAGCTCATGTCTGGGGCAGCCCCCTTTCTCCCACTCTCTCCACACACATGGAGAATGAGCTGTCCATCGGCTACGTATGCACATGGGGTCTAGGTACTCCGCATGCATTGTTCTTGCTTGGTCTATCAGTTTGTGCAGGACCCCCCCCCCCATCCATATCTGCTGGCCTTGGTGGTCTCCCTGTGGGGCTCCTGACCCCTCCAGGCCCTTTCAACCCCACATCCTCCACTCTTCCATACAGCTCTCAGCTCTCTGCCCAGGGTCTGGCTGATATACTGTGATCAGATGGTGGGGGAGCAGACACTCCCCACTCAGAGGTCTGGGGACTAGGAGTGGAAGAGGGAGGAAGGGTGGCAACTGGAAGTTAAGAGTGAAGGGATAACAATCAGGATGTAATGTAAATAAATTATAATGCATAAACAATTTTTTTTTAAAGAAATTTCCTCTATAAGATTGGGGTTCAGGTAGCCTGTGAGGCATTTTTCTTAAATAGTGATTGGTGGGGGAAGGGCCCAGGCCATTATGTGTGGTGCCATAACAAAGACGGTTGAGCAAACTGTGAGGTACAAGCCAGTAAGCAGCATCCCTCCACGGTTTATGCATCAGCTCTTGTCTCCAGGTTCTTGACTTGCTTGAGCTCATGCCCTGACTGCTTATGATGATTAACAGTGGTGTGGAAGGGTAAGTAAAATAAACCCTCTCCTCCCCGTGTTGCTTTTGGTCACAGTCTTTCATCACAGGAATAGAAACCCTGACTAAAACAGTCAGAAAATCTTGAGTGAAAGCCACAATGCTGGAAATTTCAAGGCATGGCTGAAGAAGGAAGGAGAGTTGTGTTCAAATAGAAAATAGGCCAAATGCAATAGATATGAGAGAAAATGACCACATTTTCTGATTGCAATAATAGTACATTTTCATGTATTTTCTTAAATATTACTGAAATATGACAGTCAGGGAGGAATCAAACGTGGGAGGACAGGATCCTTAAGATCTGGAAAGCAATAAAGCTGTGATCTGCAATTGTAGCTGCATTTGGGAAGCAATCAAGAGAAACTAAGATTTTAAGGAAGAAAATAGAGAGGCAAAGGATGCGTAGGAAGAAGAGATCTTTTCAAGAACTGTGAATAGACTGTGGATAATTGAAACCAGAGAGGAAGTTTCTTCTTCTTCTTCTTCTTCTTCTTCTTCTTCTTCTTCTTCTTCTTCTTCTTCTTCTTCTTCTTCCTCTCCTTCTCCTCCTTCTCCTTTTCTTCCTTCTCCTGTTCATCCTCCTCCTCCTTCTTCTTTTTAATAATTTATCAGATTACGTCCCAATTGTTATCTGTCACTTGTATCTTCCTGTTACCCACCCTCTTTTGCCCTATTCCCTTTTCCTAGACCTCTGGCAGAAGGGGGTCTCCTCCCCTACCATATGATCCTATCAGGTCTCATCCTGATAGCCTGCTTCCCCTTCCTCTGAGTACTGTCAAGCCTCCCTACCAAGGGGAAGTGGTCAAATTGGGGACACCAAAGTTGGGGAAGGTTTTCAAGACAGAGCAAACTCAGAGAAGTAAAGATCTTTGGAACCAATGTTTCAAGACTCTGATGATGGTGTTCGGAAAGCACAGTTAGACATGCTCTTCAGGAGGAAGGCTGAGGGAACAAAAGGGGATGAACTAAGTCAGAAAGATGCCCACTGGACACTTGGGAAGATAGCTGCTCTCTTGTGTACCTGATATGCATTTGGTGACACTGGAAGCAAGAAGAGCATTAGAGACTGACCTTCAAGCTCCTGTCCTTCTCAGTTGCCATCCTTTCAGTCATCAGTGAAAGAGAACTCATCCCTGGCCCCCTCCCTCCAGTTCTTTCTTTCTGGACTTGCGGAGAAATGATCTCCACCTACCTTATACCTACCAGAGTTCCAGGTGCCTACTCTTTTTTGTTGGTTTGGTTTGGTTTGGTTTTTTGAGACTGGGTTTCTCTGCGTCACCAAGGCTGTCCTGGACTCACTTTGTAGACCAGGCTGACCTCGAACTCACAGAACTCTGCCTGCCTGTGCTTCCCTAGTGCTGGGTTTAAAGGCATGTGCCACCAAGCCCAGCTATCAGATGCCTATTCTTAGCCTATCATCTAGCATAGAAGAGATGTCATGCCCGCGTGACTAACAGCTTGCTGAGGGTTATGCCTCAGATACTGCTGCTGCTATTTCTTTGTTGTTTTATTTTCTTTTAGAATATTTCAGAAGACAAACCATTTTGGTTTTGTTTGTTTGTTTGTTTGTTTTCTTTTTTTCTAGACAGGGTTTCTCTGTGTAGCCTTGGCTGTCCTGGACTCACTTGGTAGACCAGGCTGGCCTTGAACTCACAGAGATCTGCCTGCCTCTGCCTCCCCAATGCTGGGATTATAGGCATGCACCATGTCTGGCTTGACAAACCATTTTAAAGATGTATCTCAAAAAAAAAAAAAAAAAAAAAAAAAAAAAAGAAAAAAAAGAAAAGAAAAGAAAACAAAACAAAACAAAAAGGAAAAAAGGAAGAAAGAAAGAAAGAAAAAAAGATGTATCTCACTTACACTTCCTTTGCATTGCTAGGCTGTCACTCTTTTCTTCCAATGAAAAGGCTGAGTCTCCCAATGTTCTCTCTTATCCCAAGTGTGTGGCACAATCATGTATCTGTCCATGGAGGAGATCGGCAACTTGTTCTGCTTTTCTAGAGCTACTGTTTCTCCATGGTCCCTACTCTGTAGTCATTGTGTTTCTGTTTTGTGTGTGTGTGTGTGTGTGTGTGTGTGTGTGTGTGTGTGTTTTGGGGGTGTGGGGAGAAAGAGAGAGAACCTACCAGAAGAAGACGTTGGATCTCCTGGAATGGGAGTCATATGTGGCCATAAACAGTTGACATGGGTGTTGGGAACAGATCTCTGGTCCACTGGTGGACCAGAAAGAACACTGAATATCGAGCCATCTCTCCAGCCCCTTCCCAGTGGTATTATCATCCTTGATGCTAAGTGTCTTGGGTCATTTAATTTGTTCTTGTTACCCAAAACTGGAAGAGTACTCAGTACTCCAATAAGCTACCTTATGCCATCATATCAAATATTCACCAGGAAAATGGCTCTTTGATTTTATATAAGTGGACTTGTTTTGAGGGAAAATTATGTGATGTTTACTATACATATATAGAACCTTTAGAAGGTCAAGATATTCAGGGTTTAGTCCTATGATCCTTAATTAACACCCATATTCCTATGAACTTTTGGGTTAACTGTCGTCTTGTAGAGGCAAAGAAGCCTCAAGCTTTAAGAGGTGTGGATGGCAGGTCATGTCCTATAGGGTCTTCCCCTCATATTATTTGCTCTCTTTTGCTATCATAGTCAGGCTTTATTTTCCAAAGGTAACTGGTACACATGACTTAGCCAGCCTCTTGCCTTAGTTTCTTTTCTCACTTGTGACCAAATATCTGACAGAAACCAGTTAAGGAAGGAAAACTGATCTTGGCTCAGAGTGGCAGAGGACACGACTCCATGTCAGAGAAAGCACGGGCCTACATCCCAACTATGGTGGCACAAAGCCTTGTTCAGGTTCCTCCCATCATGGTAGACCAGGAAGCATGGAGCTGGGCCAGAATTGGAGATGGGATAACTTTCAAGACCAACTTCTGGCTGCTTATTTTCCACCCTCCAAAGAGTCCACAGTCTCCCAAAACAATGCCACCAACCAGTGACCACATGCAAAGAACATACGTATGTACTTGTGGGCAGACTAGTTGTGACACAACTGCAGCGCCACGATTGGCTGGACAGCTTATGCATCAACCTATATCCTCAGAAGGCAGTGCTGGGATTTCCTGCCTTAACAGCAGGCCGTAGTGGGCTGGTTATTTCAGCATGAAGAGATCTTTGAGAACGGCAAGCCTCATGACATGCAGTGCATGTCCAACATACCTCCGACCCAGCTTGTTTGTGTGCTTGTTGAATTAAAACTCCACTTTGAAAGATAAAAAATTAAAAAATAAAATTAATAAATAAAAAAATAAAATAAAAAAACAAAGACAGAAACAACAACAAAAAAAAATCCACTTTGTACTTCACTACTTCTTTTCCTTGATGTGCATTTTTTTTCCATTGAGGGTATCCCATCTCTCAGTTAAGTTACATAAATCCTACCTACTTTTTAATTTTTTTTTTTTAGCTTTCTTGAGACAGGGTTTCTCTGTGTAACCTCGGCTGCTGTGCTGCTGTCCAGGCCTGGCTTTGTAGGCTAGGCTGATCCCCCCTGACTCTGCCTCCCTGAGTGCTGGGACTACAGGCATGCACCACTGCACCCTGCTAAGTTTCTCATTTTACCTCACTAGAAAACGATTGCTATCTGATAAGACTTACCCAAGCCCTTATAATTTGTGGACCTTGTGTCTAGAGTGACTTATTGGTATTGCCTATGCCTATGCCCGGGTCTGGGCTTCCCAACTGCACTGACAGCTATTTCAAGCTCTATAATACATACTTAATAAAGATCTGTCAGTTGTAACCTTGGCGAATCCCCTAGGGTCTTGGGTATCTCTTGTAAGTCACTGTCTCGCTCCCCTGTGCTACTAGGATAATTGAGGTGTGCTGTGAGAGCCCCAAGAGTTAACCTAAGAGAAAGAGGACAGCACACACAGAGAGAGGCTGGAGGGGGAACTGATTGGAGGGACAGTGACCTTCATGGCTTCATTTAACAGTAGCAGGGACTTCAAACCTACAGAATCTAACCTGTGTCAAGAAGAGCCACCAAAGGCAACAGGGATGGATAAACGAGTTACGAGAAGGATTTTCCACTGAGATTTTGCCAGTCTGCAAGCAAATATAAAAAGCGTTTCATGAACTGGAACATTAGTTTAGCATCTTGAGCAGAGCCAAAGGCTGTAACAGTTTGACCTTTAGAACACCGGCCTCTTTCTGACTACGTTTTGTTATGGAAGCACATTCCACAATATCCTTGTAGTGAGAGTTAGAATCTTATCAGAGCTGACAGGCGCTCCTTATCTCAGCAGAAGAGCTGAGTGATTAGGAACCTGGCTGAGTGAGACTCTGGAAAGGAAAACTACAGGACTCCCATAAACAAGCACCCAGGGTAGCCCAGGGGCGCCTGTCAGGAATACAGCAGTTACATGGCTGAGTTCACCAGTCAAAGGTTAAATAACTCACTGCAAAGCAGCAGAATAAATGCTATTTGGGGAGCCTGTCAACAACAACAAGCCACATAAGTAGTAGCTAAAAATACATATGTTCTATCAGAAAAAAAATTCAGGAAAAAAGGTGATTTAAGAAAGGAACACAGTGAACAAAAAGGGCTGTCTTTAATATATTTGACTCTTTTTCTCAAGATCCCTGCTAAAGAAATAGTCTTTAAGACAATGAAGCTGGTTTGGAAAGACACTGAAATCGACAATTGCAACCCCAAAATCCTCCACCTGAATAACATTTTGGGTTGAAGAGTCTTATAATGGTGGTAAAAAAAAAAAAGCATAAAAAGATAAAATGACTTTCCCATTGTAGACAATGAGTCAGCATGAGCTGAGGCTTTGAAATATAGATTTCTTGGCACTCACAGTAGGAAAATGCTTTTGATCTCTGAAGTCTGTAAAAAAAAATGGTGGAAATAATTGCTGAAAGTTTGGGGCCTTTCCCATAGGAAGTGCAGCACTCTTCATGTTGAAATCACTTTTAAAAAGGAGTGCATTCGGCCTTTACTTCTTTTCCTATTTCTATTTGCCTTTACCATTTCCCCCCTTGAGTTATGTTAATTTTTCTTGTCCTGGGTTTAGATAACACCTGAAGACAATATAATTAAATCTATATCATTCGCATGTTTATTCCCATCTCACTGTCTCAGTTTTACTTATTACAGCAGTATGTTCTTAGTTTCTTGCGGGTCACTCTTAGAGCTAGTCGATGTACTAAGTGCATACACAAAAAGAATCGTATTTTGTATATTAGTCTTCATTTTGGTTTTGTAATTAAATTTGTCTTGACAACTTTCAATTTTAATTTTTTTTTTTTTTTTTTTTTTTGCTATTGCTATTGCTAGTGTGTGAGAGTGTGGGAACACACAGGTCATGTGGCCAGTGGAAGTCACAGGATAGTAGTCAGGAGTTCATTTCTCTCCTTTCACTATGTTGACGCAGGGTCTTTCCTGGACCACAGCATCCAGTCTGCTCTACTGTGTCAGCTCTCTGTCTCACTGTAGGAGGGCCGGGCTACAAAAGCATGCCATTGCATCCAGTGTTTGGCATCGGTCCTGAGTATCAACCTAGGTTGCCCTTTAGAAGCAAACATTTTCACTTACTGATTCATCTCACCAGCCTCATCTGTTGTATGTTTCTTAAGTGCTATACATTTCATTTAGGTTATAAAGTAATGATAAGTATTTTATAATCTATACACTGTGGTGCGTATTTGCATTGATTCTATTTCTTTTTATCGGTGGCGACATGCCAATTAGTAATCTCTGTTCAAAAGCATTTCTCTCTACTATGAATGTACTGATAATATCACCTCCTGGAGATGGAAGTTCCTGAGTGAGTCTGGTTAGTACATCTAGAATGTTCATAGAAGTGGCCAATTTGCTTTCCACAGAAGTTCTATGAACTTAAGAGTTTCAGGTTCAGTAATGGGATGATAATTTGCCCAAGCCCTGGCCAATGAGAATGTTAACATTTTTATTTCATGGTGTGTGTGTGTACGCATGCATCTTGCTTTGTTTTTATATGTGTGTGTGCTCATGTACCTATATGTACACATATAGTGGGTACACATGCATGTGTGTTGAGGCTTTGGAGGTCAATGTCAGGACTCTTAGTGTGTCTCTTAACCTTCTCTTTGGAGACAGGCTCTCCACTAAATCTGGAATAGTTAATTATCCATTAATCAGGATAAATTGGCTAGCCAGCAAGACCCAGGGATCCTCTTGTTTCTGCCTCAACTAGGCGCACTGCGCTGCCAGGTGAGTTTTTTGGTTTTTGTTTTTTAACATGGGTTTGGGACTCATCTTTCAGGCTTCTCTGAGCTATTTCATTTTCCTCAGCTAAGTGAAGGTGTGTGTGTGTGTGTGTGTGTGTGTGTGTGTGTGTGTGTGTATGTATGTATGTGCACATGTGTGTGCATTTACCCAGGCAAGTAATCATGACAAATGGGTTATCACAGCGTTTTTTAATCAGGATTCTGTCAGCAAGCCCATACATCTGTCCCTTCATTATCTGTTTAAGTGACAGAATATTCTTAAATGTTAGCCTATCTGTATATGAACTGATTAGTGACTAGACTGACATCAAGGAAATATCTCAACAAAGGTAAAGACTGCCCATTTTCTGTTCCTTTGAAAAGGGCTGTTTTAAAAAAAAATCTTGTGATGAATACCTTTTAAAAATTCTTTTGGGATTTCAATTTTCTATCAAATCTAGCTTCCCCAATTTGTCTCGGATATCCTTGCATGATCTCAGGAGTGGAAGAGAGTTAAGTTATTGGAATCTCTTAGAAAGATCTGAGGTCATTGTAGGAAGTCCTGCGCAGAAGGAAGAGGTTTTAACCGGAAAAGCAGACTTGCTTATCTTTACACACTTTGGGCTGAACCATCAATGCCCTCTGTAAGATCTCCGAGTGATGGGTGCCATCCCACTGTCTGCTGAGAAAGTCCCTGAGCTTGAGCAGCCTGTCTCCCTAACCTCGTTCTTGTTTTCAAGAAAACTCCAGTGAAGTGTATGTCTGGCAGCACTCTACTCTGTCACATGACTTGACATGACAGGCCAGAGTTGGGCAAAGGGACTGTGCCAGTTTCTGTTGTCAGCTTTATTGACAGAATAAAATAAGTCATTAGAAAAGGCCATCTGAATTACAGACCTAATTTAGTTCCTGTGTATTAGACAGCAATTCAATCTAGGCCAAGACAATTTTTAAGGCCCCAAAGTAGCCAAACGCAGCTGGCCTCAGGTCTGTTTGGCCTAGCCATGAGACATCTACTGATTTATTTCCCTGTCAGCAGCCTTAAGACAGTTTTCAGCCTAGTGAAAGATGGTTACATAATTTCAAAATGGTCTCACCCCTCTGTCTATTCATGGAGAATTTTGGAAGGACAAATAACTGAGGGTTGTGTGTTTCTGATTTGATGATTTAGCTTTATGCTTTGAAATACTTCATTTGGTTGGTTAACTTCTGCTACTACTGTGGGGAAAGATTTGCTCACAAGTCACTTGCTTACTGAAACCATTGTGATCACAAAGACTTCTATAAAATTATGCTTGAATATGAAAATAATCAGGAGAAATTTAAGAAGAAGAGAAATTTATTCAAATACTGGATATTGCAGATTTAATATTTTTCCTTTGGTAAGAATGTATCTTAGGCTAGGCACAGTGGTGCACATCTGTAATCCTAACACTCAGGGAGGCAGAAGCAGGTGGATCTCTATGAGTTCAAGATCAGCCTGGCCTACAAAGAGACTCCAGGACAGCCAAGGCTACACAGAGAAACCCTACTGCAAAAAACATAAAAAAGAATATATTTTAGTAGTATCTTTAGGCCTGACAGCTAAAATCAAATTGAGATAAAGAAGAATATTCTGTGATCTCAACTTTTAGGATTATGATTTTATATAAAAATATTTCTTAAATGTAAGGAACCATTCTGTGATCATTTCTTCTCTGAGTTTGTAGTGCATATTCTCAGAAGAATCAAGTCAACAATATCCCCCTCCATACCAAGTGCACAAATGGAATATAACAAGGAAGATTGGCCATTTTTTTAGCCAAGTGTCTGATTAAAAACAGAATGTTTAGTTTTTCATTATTATAACTACTTATAAGAAGCCCAGAAAGTATAGTAGGGTATAATTGATACATGCTATTTTGAAATGAAAATATATCATTTAAAATAACAAGGATAGGAAAAGATATAGCATATTGAAGGATATGCTAGTCTGTATGAAAAAAAAGCTAATAACATTTTCTGAGAATCACATGAATGATTATAATAAGTGTCTTCCAAATTGGAAAACAAAATACAATATCAATGCCAATGCTACTGAGAAACTATGGTGCTGTGTAATACAAACCCTTAGAAACATTTCAACTGTTGAAGAAATTTCCAGCCTTCAACTGGAAGTATAAACTTATAAGATTTGCCATTTGGGAAAGAAAACCATTGATGGAATTTGCATTACTAAAAAGTAAAGCATGTTAGAAAGTTACAAGCATGAACCATGGTGACTTGAATGAATGAAACTGTAGACACACTAGAAAAGAGACCACTGCAGCCAGTTTGGCATAGACTGACATGACATCACAAGTGGACTTCAGGCTACAGCATGAATGATGGGCTGTGTTTTCAAAGGTCCTTCCTTGTTTACATCCGAAGTGGCAATGCACATGCTCTGCTGAGCCTGAGTAGCAGATGAGTTCCGTGGTTCTCTGAGCTCTGGAACCACTTGGCAGCTTCCTATGAACTGCTGCAATGACTCACCTCACAACAACATGAAGCAGATCTTTTCTTCCTTCCTTCCTTCCTTCCTTCCTTCCTACTTTCCTTCCTTCTTTCCCTCCTTCCTATCTTCTTTCCTTCCTTTCTAGTATACACATCACTTTATTATAATGAGCTCACAAATAAAAACTTCACATAGCTTGACTAACATGGCCACTCAAACAAGCAGTTGCCTACTCTGTAATCTCAGTGAACTTGCATACAGTTAAAACAGCCATTCTGAAGCTGTAGAGCTTCGTTTAGAGCTTTATACATTCACTATGAATTACATTTTTTTTTTTTACTTATCTACCCACACAAAAAAGAAAGTTAACAAGTCAGAAAAGCAATTATCTTTATATTCTCTTTCATGCCATATATGTTTTGCCTGCATCTGTCCTTCCTTCTCACCTCATGTAACCCTTCTTGGTTCTTTCTAAATGTTATATACTATGCCCACATGCACATTTTTTTTTACATGTAGACATGTAAACATGAATCTTTATTATGTGCCTTCTGCTTCAAAATGTGCTAGGAAGCACTTTCTTTTATAAACCCAACTACGTTGAAATGGATTTAAAAATTAAATGTAAATAAAATTATAAGAGAACTGCCATAAAATATGACCAAAAGTCTTGTATCCAGAGACTTCATTAAATCAAAAGGATCCAAGCACGTGAGACTGGTGGGGGGAGATTTCACATTCACACTACAACTATGGTTTTGGATACAGACACGTAGTCACTACAGTTTGTTCAACTGTGCCAGCAGCAGTGGTGGCAAAAGCCCCCTCAGTGAATTGGATCGAAGAGTTTGTGTCAGTGGGTAGACAGCAATTTGTAAGCCATCTTAGTACCCAGGACTTTCTGGCTCTTCTTGTACTTATATTTTCCATAGCCAAGTGACATAGCTGCCAGGACCCCTCTTGGTATCAGGCTTGACTTGCGCCCACAGGTGGCTCCAGTCATGCTGTGTTCTAGGACGCGAGTGCCCAGGGACAGTGGAACCAGGTGTCTGTCCAAGTGTCTTGCTGAACTGCTGTGGAATGTGTGACTTGGGTGCACGACCGCTCTCTTAGGCACAAGTGGTCATTAGTTTTCCCACTTGGAGTAGTTCCTGGTCATTCAGGCTCAGGAAGCAAAGCTGCACCTGTGGCTTAGTCCAGTGGTCAAAATGCACCACTGGCAAAGTGCCAGGGAGGAAGGGCGTTCTTGAGGTTCAGTCCTTCAAAAACCGGGGCAGGACTCCAATCAGCTTGAGAGTCAGCGGAACACTATGGCAACTTGGAGAGCGGAAGAACGTGTGCTGTACTATGACAACTCTGCACCCTGACCTAGTGGAGCCAGGTAAAGAGCTCAGGTCTCCGTGAGCCAGTGCAGTGGCATCCAGGAACTGGGACTAGTGTGGTGCCTCTGCAACATGGGCTCTGTGTACTAGGGAACATTACAGCGTTGGCTTCTCTAGTCAGTCATGGGTCAACCATTGTTTGGCTCAGAGGATGGGCCAAGCTTACAGTTCTTTTGAACACCAGGCACCATATAGGTTTGAGCACCCAAATCATGGCTATTCTCCTGGACCCAGGCTCTGATTCCCTAGAACTGAACTACCAGAGAGAGGTGGGGGAGAGAGACTGTGTGCATTACTCAAGATTAAACAGAGTGCTCCATATATGCTAGGCAAGGCCCCTGCCACTAAGATATATCCATAGCCCACAAATTACTAGGTTAATTCATGTACCAAAGGCCTGGCGTGCTTTAGTAGCTCAGATGTGCTTTCTTCTCTGGCCAGAAACATCTCTTGGATAGAATATAAATGAGTGGTGTCATCGGCCCCATCAGGGCACAGTTCCTATTTTATGGGGTCACAATACTGACTTGGCTCCAGCATTGAGGGAACGTGGACATTCTGCCAGCTCAGATGTAACTTTTCCTCTGCTCTTGCACACCTGCCCTTAGAGGGACAGGGCAGCATTTGTGCCCAGGAACTGTTGTTATGGCTGCTCTGATGGGCCTAGGCTCTAGAGTAGCAAGCCGTGTAAACTCCAGGCAGACCTCTAAACTGAGCTATGATGGCTGTAGGACTACAGTAACAAAGACTACAGGAGTCCATTATGATGAGAGGGGTTGCTTACTTTCTCCTTCATGCTGTAACGTCTTCTCTAGTTGAGCTGGTTGACATGAGTGGGTGGTGCTTTGTTCCCTTTGCTGTGTGGCCATCCTGACTGTCTATTCTTCACACTGCGTGGGGGTGCTCCGATATTGTGCTTTATTCACTTAGCTGTGTACTCATTGCTTTGGTTATGCTTTGTGGGATCAATAAGCATTAGACAAGGCTGACATAGAGTGCACATTCTTCCTTAACATTTTAAGAACTAAATATGCCGAGAGTACAGGTTAGTAACTTTACAAATGAGAAGATGACAGAGACAGTTTGCCACTTGAATAGTCACCCAAAACTCTCCACAACATTGGAGCATTCTCTTCAGCCTCCTTGCCCAGTATATCTGACAGACATATTTGTGAGGCAGGAACCACTGAGGACTTGCTTACCCTGTCTTGACAGAGTTTGCCCATTAACTTTGCCTGAATCCAAGCTTGCCCTTTTGTATGCAGAATTCTGGCTGTGGCAGAAACAAGGACATTTTGCCCAGTGGCTTGCCTGCCACACCTGAAGCCATCTCCATAAGGAAGTTCCCTAATGCTCATCATCAGGTAGGCTGGGTGTTGCCAAGAGTCAACCTGTATCAAGTTTGTTCCTTCTCAAGTCTCTGATGGAGCTGAAGACCAGGTAGCTTAGTTTTACAATGAAGCTTAGTTGTTTAGGGCTGAAGATGTTTTTAGGCCTAGATAGATGTTTTAAGTTGATGATGACAAGATATTATGGAGATTGATTTACATTCATAATTTTAGATGCACCAAGACAGTAGGAAAGATGTTTTCTTCAAGGCTGTCAAATACAAATAGCCAAAACACTAAGAATGTAGCATTTATATAATTCCTGATTGTGTCATGGTTCTTCTTGCTATAGGTAGTTTATTGTATATGTGTGTAATAATATAAATGTATATGTAAAAAATTTAAAAATTGTTTAATTAAAAAAAACCAAACATTTTAAGAACTAAAAGCAAACAGCACATGAAAGAGAGAGGGGCCAAGTGGGTATTCAGTCAGAACTTTTTATATTCTTTATAACTCAGGTGATGCAATTGAGCAAGCTGATAAAGGCTGGTGTGTTATTTCTAAGGAAACCCCAGTGACTTGCATGCTGTTTTATATGGAGAGCTTCCCCGTGAGCATGTGACTGATGTCTATTTACAATGTGCATATAGCAGGCCCTCCTAACAAAACTCTGAACCTGTCTTAATGGATCATAGGAAGTATTTCACAGCATGAGTCACTGGTGTTTCGAAGCAACACCGATTTGGTCATAATAGGTTTCTATGGTTTCCACACTTATCACTCCCCACCTTGATAATGAGCACCAATAAAACATGACCTGAATGGCTTATTGCAAGAGAAGAATCCAAAGAACACTCCCTTTATAGTTTCCTTTCTTGTAAAACACTATACTGACTCCTTTTGCTAAGGCTATCCTAAAATTTATTGCCCGGTGCAGTATGAGGTAATCGGTTTTCAGTATTTCAGGAGGATTCTTTGTAGCAACAAGATCAATCTTGTGAGCCATCTCTGTGATACCAAAGGCAAAGAAAATCTACATAGAAGCAGCAGTAAGGAAACAAACACATCAACAACTGCTTGAGTGTGGCATAAGCAAAAATGCTGCCAACAGTTACGATGCAAGAAATTGACAAAAAAAAAATACATAATAAAATAATCCTGTATCTCAAATGTATCAGGAGCAGATTGAAAATCAATCCAAGATGACAAAAATCAATTGCTATGAATGTGATCTTTCTTGGAGTTGCTGAGAGGCTGGCTGAATTTTGAAATTTTCACTGGCCAGAGAAAAGAAAAAGATGGGCAGTTGTTCCTGTAGGACTGACTTAAGGGCCACACAGATCCAGTGGCATCTTTTTGGTGGAGGGCACCAACTAGTCGCATCTTCTGTGCCATGCTACATGCCTGACCTTATCATGGTTAGGATTTCCCAGTGTGCCTTTCTGCTTCATATAAAGCACACTGATGGAAAAGAAGAGACCTGCTCCCTGTAGTACCTAGTGGTGAGGACCCCGCACACCTACCTTTGCCATCATCTCTACCACATTCTTTTCACTTTCTCATAGCTGTCATGACAAGCCACTGCCTCCTTGGATTCCTTCCCTGGTGGACCTAGAAGTGAGAACTTTACCAATGAGCTCTTTGGTGCCTGTCCTAGAGGGAGAAAGTGGCATAGTTCTGTTATCATGAAGGATTTTTTATCTTGAGCCTTTTTTAGAACAGTGAGATGACAAGCAGGGGCTCAGGCTTTCCCAGGGGCAATGCAACCCGACAGAAGACATCCTGTTGCCTGGGCTTTTACTGCTGATGAGGTCTGAATCATGCAGGAAAAAACAATATCCCTGGCAACAAGCCACAAGGACCTGTTTTCTTCTAAGGTATTGGGTGATCTCTGGTTGCATTCAGATTTTTCTCTTTTGTGCAATTTTTATCAACTTACATGTTGTCTCTCATTCACAAGCTCTTCCCCTATAAAATGGGAATAATCATTAACAGTAATGCCTTCAGTATGCCGGCTGTGAAGTTTATACGACACAGTGCATTTGATGGCATGGCATACCGTAAAATTCAATAAATCATATCTGGGTTCAGGGAAGCATAATGAACTTTAGTCACTATGCATTTTTCTATATGCATAGATGGTTTTTTAATTAGGGGGAAAACCTTCAAAAATTAACTTTACGTCCTCAGGGTCCGTTAAGATATCTAGTCATATAATAAGGACCTTTGCTTTTTGCCACATGGATCTGCTTGGAAGTAGATGAACTCCATACAGATGACACTAGATTTAATAGCTTCAAGCAAGCAATGACACCCACTTGAAGCAAGTCTCAAATTACATTCTGCCAGATCAATCCAATGACAAGCTGAAATCAAGCAAACAGTGCAGTTAAGAAATTATTTCTGGGCCCCTGAATTTGTTTTCATTAAGTTTTTTTTTTTTTTTACAAATTATTTATTAAACTATACATGAAGTGCTATATACTATTTGCATTGGGACCATATAAAATATGTAAGATCCAAGCTGATCCCTCGGAGCATACTACTCTAAAAAAAATATTACATACGAAAACAATCATAACAAAAATAAGAATGAAAACTACTATGAGAATTACATGAGCATAGGAGATGGGGACACTTACTCTTGGATTTCCCTGTGTATTTGGAGGAGGTGCTTCCTACCCTAGGTGAAGGGAAGAGCAGGACCGTCAGCTACTTCTACTTTAGAGATGGTACATCCACTTCCACGAGAATCTCTGGGGCTGCAAGGGAAGCAAGGGACAAGGGATTGTACTTGGCATTTGGAGTTTGGAGAGCTTGTTTTAGGTGACATAGAGATCCATTATCAGGAATGGATACCAAGATTGGAGAAGCTGATAAGAATAAATAGGCTGACTTTAGTGCAACTGAAGTCATTTAAATATTAGGATCAGTTGGCTGAGATCCATGGTTCCTGGAGGCAGTCTTGCTATAGATCTTGCACTCACTCACACACACACACACACACACACGCACCTTATCCAACTTGCTGCCTCCCATTCATATACAGAAGCAATGCTTTGCAGTGACTAAGCTCATATTAATCACTTATTTAATTGCTGTGACCAAATATCTGACAAGCCAGTTATGGAAAGAAGGGTTTGTTTTGGTTTATAGTTAGATGGATTTATTTCCATGGTGTGTGTGTGTGTGTGTGTGTGTGTGTGTGTGTGAGAGAGAGAGAGAGAGAGAGAGAGAGAGAGGAGAGAGAGGGCGAGAGAGAGGAGAGAGGAAAGAGAGAGAGAGAGAGAGAGAGAGAGAGAGAGAGAGAAAGAGAGAGAGAGAGAGAGAGAGAGAGAGAGCTGATCCCCTAATCACATTATATCTGCAGTAAAAACAAAAACAAAACAAAAAAAACCAGAAAGTGGAAAGTGGGGTGGGGCTGGCCTACGAATCTCCAATGTCTACCCCCATTACTCTACTTCCCCAGCAATGCTCCCTCCTAAAGGCTCCATACCCCTTCAAAGCAGTTCCACCAGCTGGTGACCAAGTGTGCAAACACAGGAGTGTTTAGGGGAATTCCACATACAAACCACAGCAGATGAGCTGGTAAGGAGGCGCCAAAACTAAGCGATGCTGGCTGTGTCCTTATAAATGAATCAGCACACTCAAATAATCGAGAGGGGTAGCATAAAAAAGGCATGATCTTCTTGTTGCTGTTGTTTGTTTTGCTTTACTTTTTATTTTTGTTTCTTTTTCAAAACATGGTTTCTCTGTGTAGCACTGGCTGTTCTAGAACTCACTCTGTAGACCAGGCTGGCCGGAAACTCACAGAGATCCTCCTCCCTCTGCCTCCCGAGTGCTGGGACTAAAGGTGTGTGCCACCACTGCCTAGACTGAGAACACTGTCTATTAAAAACTATAATCAAGAAATAAAGTGGAATGCACTATTGTATGTAAATATTATTAATTCAATTAATATTTAGGTATTTCTGTTCTGAGATTTAATTTTGTATTTGGCCTTGTGAACTTTAAATATACAAAAATATGCTAAACTGAAGTGAGCAGGCATGCGGAGAGCATTATAGGAGCAGGAATAGGAGAACTACTGTTAGAAAGGAATAGAGTCTCTGCCTACAGGTATCAGCCTATTTTAAAGAAGACTATATACACCTATGTTTCTACAGTTTCTCCAGTGCATTCACATGCCATCTGTCATATAAAGAACAGATTGCCATTTGCTTCCTAGGAACTGAACTTCTTCAAATGTCAGAGGAAACCCCATGCATGCTTGCAGGAAAGATCTGAAGGACGTGGGCTTTCAACCTGTGGCGCTAACCAGACCCATGTCTTCCTCCCGACAGCTCTACACCCTGCCAGGGAGAAAGCAAAAGCTTGCAGAGGTGTCCTTCTAAGAGCAGAGTCATTGTGCTAATCTTTGGACTGGTGCCAAGTCCTCAACCCCTGAGCCAACCTGGGAGTGTGTTTCCACTCTTCACAGGCAAAGCAGATCACAGAAATTATGTTATGTGAAGTACCTGGGAGATTTGCCAAGCTCTTTTTTTTTTTTTGGCTATCATTCCATCTATTATTAATGCATAATTGCATGCTGATCCAAAGTCTTATTTCTCTCCTCCTATGCACATTGTGGCAGGATCCCCCTTTTTTGTTTGTTTGTTTGCAGACAGTGTACATCACCATGGCTCATGCTGAATTTTCAAATGCAAGCATCTGAATATTGACAGAAAGATTGTCTCTGGTGACATGCAATTCTTTTGAGCGACTTTTAAGTGACCTTGTTATTGGATTCACCTTTCAAAAGATGAAAAAAAGGAGGCACAAAAAATGTTTGTGGACTTGAGTATGAAAACTGGGGAAGAAATACAAGGTGAAGAGAAATGGTAAATACCTTTGAGAGGAAGTGGGTATAGCATCCCACAGTTCATACTCAATGGGAAGGCCTTTAACTTAAAGAACAGGTACAATACTTGATTGGAGACTTCCGACATTATGAGTCACTTGAACAAGATTCTCAGAACATTTCAACTATGTGAGTCCACAAGCTCTTGACAAACAAAACAGTTTTACACATGAGTGGACCAAGAAAGGTGCTGATATCTATAAGTCTATATAGATGGCTTTTGGACCACCCGCCAAAGAAAGGTGGGTATACACACACCAATGTCTACCTACCTATGAGGATAATGCTCTCCAGAAAGAAGTATACAGAATAGTATTTTGTTTCTATGTGGAATTGTAGTACCCACTAGAATGCTGTGCTGCTTGGCTTCTTTCCCTGTCATTGTGTAGAGAACTTTTTTTTTTTTTTTTTTTATCATGGCTCTGATCAGAGGTTATTCCTATGATGCAGGCAACATGCAATTAAACACAGGGAATGAGAACGATGTCCAGCACTGGACAAACATGCAAACATAGGGTCACCGAAATCTCTATTTTTCAACTACACTAATGAGTTTCTTTTATTGCCCTTTACTTATTAGTAACTGAACTGTGCCTTCATGTGGCAGGACGGACACTGCAGCTGAGGAAAGACATTCCTTAGCCCCCTTCAGGACTTGACACTGCGGTCACACTCTGAGCATGAGACACACAGTCAGGTGTTGATGTGGGTTCCTGCTTGGCTGAGATCACCTTCCTGGGAAAGGCTGTCCTTTGGACTCTGCCGTTTGGGTTAGTGCGTCTTGTAGTGCAGTCATGATGACTAATCTGAAGCAGCCATCTGAGGTCAAGCCATAGTCTGTAGCAGGATAGTTGTATGCTGAGAGTAATGAAGGATAAATAGAAATTTAGGTGCCTGATGGTTTCATGGCTCCTACAAAAGGTAAAGTGTCTGGATGATACAGTGCCATTCTTGACCCCACTTCCCCACCTGTAATGGTGAGCCGCCCATGATCACAACAGGTGAATCCTGCAGAATCCTGCAGAAAGGTAGGCATGGCCTGGAGAAAGAGATCTCAAGTTACCTCTGTGAGTGCCTGAAAAACAGACTTCTCAGGAGACAGCTTCAGTGAGATGCCTCCTTTAATTGGAGAGAACAAAAGCTATGTAAATCTTTGGGGAATGGGTAGAGGCTTTGGGGGTGAGTATACATCATTGGCTGGGGCCAAACTGCTGGGAATGCCTAATCTGCATGAAGAGGAATTTCAGGTCCCTGCTGGACATGACTTTATAAAGAGAGGAAGTTTAAGGTATAACTGACTGCCAGGCTATATAGTACCTCAAAGGTGGCAGAGTTGGGGGCTACAAGGCTATGTGTTCTGGAACCTAGAGGGTCTCAGCATGAGCTGTCTGGGGTTCTGAAAAAAAAAAAAACAAAAAACAAAAAACCCTTTCAGGCTCCCCTGCTCCACCATAGAAAAAGGCAAAGCTGGACCGTGTGCTGAGTTCCAGATTTCTTTGATTCTTGGCCTCTCCTGTATCTTCTTCTCTGGGAGGGCCATATACTGTAAGGTCTGAAGATGCTTTTCCTGAAGCAAGCTCAGTCCTGACAGTGTCCCCTGTGCCATTTATTTATATCAAGCCACACATTCCAGTCTCCAACTATCTTCAAGACAGACAGTAAAGTGAAAGGCTTCCTTCAATGACACAGTGTAACCACTCCAGCCGTTCTGTCCACTCCCGTGAGAAACTGAGCATAACATGTACTTCAGAGTGAGCCAGGGGCTCTGTTGCCTGGGACCAAAGGTGACAGTCATTGCAGTTAATGAGTGAAAACTATTGTAGCTATAGAACTAGGAATGATACAAAGCAGCCTTCCAAGGATCATTAAAGGAGCTGGATGAGCCCTGGTGAGGTCTCACATATACCCCATGTGTGTAACATGTGTGTAACATCCATCTCTACTCCATTCTACATGGAGAATTTCTGATCTAACTCCAACAGCCCTTACATTTCAAGAGACGGATGTAAACAGCAGATGGATATTATGAGACTATCAGTGAGGGATCCATGGAAAGGCCTTTTCCCCCAACCAAGCAATAGACAAAATTGTAGCCTTTCAATGTGTTTAAAATAAAATGGTTCCTAGATCAGAGGTAATGCTGCCTTTTATAAAGTGTGAATGTGTTCCTTCTGTTGGGAAGAATGTAGATCCACAAAGAAAAAACATGAACAATTTCATGTTTATTATTAATTATGTTCCCATCTGCCTTAATTCACTTAGTTAACTAGCTATCATGTATTTATCTATAAATCCATCAATCTATCTATCTATATGCGCTACATTTCCGTAAAGGGGCATGTTTAATACGCACTCTTTCCTAGCTAAGAGCAAGTCTTGTTTGCTCCTATGGATGAGTCACCCTCAGCTCTGAAACTCTGTGGAGGTGACTTTAAATGAGCAACCACTCAGAGACTTCACCGAATTTCCAGCATGACAGATGAAAGTGTTCTCTGCCTATTGCTCAACTTCATTTCCTTCTTCACCTCTCAAGCCATACATCAATGCACCTTTGACACTGTGTCCAGCTCACCCTTCCATCTTCCTTAATCACTATTTGAATCCCCATACCACATTGGCTGAGACATTTACTGTTCCAGTCCAGTTTATGATCAACCTGAGACCTTAGCATTTAATACATGAACACTGTGTAAACTTTCTGTAAATAAAAATTTCTTCCCTTACACGCTGTAAGTATAGTGAGCTTGACATTTCCTAGGAACCACAATGGTACATAGCAAGTAATAGAAGCTTAATGGAATTCTGCCATGACTCAATATGCAGAAAAATGACTTTTCCCTATGGTTTCTCTAACAGTCTCCTACCATCTCTAATTTTCCCTGAAGTCTGGAATCTTCCATGGCTACAACAGTAAGAGACGAACAAGGTCTAGATTTAATAGGAAAATGCCTAGAAACATGCAGGAAGGGACTCCCAGGAGTCTCGCCCTGTCTCTCTTTCTTCTGAATTCCAAGCTTTTGAATTCTGTCTTCCCAAGGTGGACCAAATGCCCGAGAACTCTCTCATGGGGCAGAAGAAATTAGAGGAAGAGTCCTTATTGGTTATTTATTTTTGTTCAATGTTGATGATTGAAAGAGGATAAAAGCATTAGGAAAAAGAGGTGTGTGTGGTGCAGAAACTGTGGTGGGCATCCTCTGCCTTACATTTAGGCTCCTTTGGGCCCATGGCTATTGATAGAGGTTGGAAAGATTAGTAACATCATTTCCAGCAGCCTAGCACCATAGAAACTTCATACACATAAAAGTAATGATCAAAACAGAGTTACTTTTGTCATGTCTTAACAACAAAAATGACTATATTCACATCAGAGGCCATGAAGGAGGTGCTCTTGTGCCAGAGTATTTGATAATTAAAAAAACAAAAGTCTAGCTGGGAGTGGTGGCACATGCCTATAATCCCAGCAGTTGGGAGGCAGACACAGGTAGATCTCTGTGAGTTAGAGACCAATCTGGTCTACAAAGCAAGTCCAGGGCAGCCAAGGCTACACAGAGAAACTCTGTCTCGGAAAACAAAGTACAAACAAACAAAAAGAAGTCCTAGCGTTGTGACACATGCCTTTAATTCCAGCACTCATGAAGCAGAAGCAGGCAGATGCCTGTAAGTTAGAGGCCAGCCTGGTCTACAAAGCGAGTCCAGGACAGACAGGACTATGAGAACAACCCTGTCTCAGGGGGAAAAAAAGCCTATTCACAAAAGAATCTCAAACCACACACACACACACACACACACACACACACACACACCTTCTCCAAGCCAGCAGTGATGGTGTACACCTGTAACCACAGCACTCAGGGAGTAGAGGCAGGCAAATCTTTGGGAGTTTGAGGCCAGCCTGGTCTACAAAGCAAGTCCAGGGCATCCAAGGCTACACAGAGAAACCCTGTCTGGAAAACAAAAATAAACAAAACAACATCAAAAACAAGTATGTCTCCAAAGACATCTGCCCAACTGTCTATTTAATCTGATGCTATACTTATTAATTATTAGTGGTAATTTTCATTGGAGATTATTCTTCCAAATACCCTGTGTAAACTTCCTTGTTTCACCCTTCCCCAGCTACAGCCTTGTTGAATATTCACATGGCCTGACCTAACTCTTCTCAGAATCTTGCTCAAACTGAGCCAGCCAGTGTGTAATTCTTTATGTTCTATGCCAGAGTCTGAGTGTTGGGGGTATTCTTAGCATAATCCCAGGTAAAGCACATTGGATGGAGAGGAACACTATAGAAAAAGCCAAAGGAGATATTTCTGGAAGATGGTACAAAACAGGGATGGGAGCCAATTTGTTGAAAGCCAGTTTGCTAAAATTAACTTGAAAAATGACCAATTTCCTGACTCATTGAAGGTTTTGTATATAAGCTTTAACATAATTTCTGCCCCTACTTCTGCCTATTTCTCGCACCTGCTTCTGAACTTGACTTTGCCTTTGTTTAAAAAAAAGGAGGGGGACGGAGACTGGGTGAATGTTGCATATGAGAGCAAGGCAAAGTGTGGGGCCAGGCTGAAACTCCGACTTTTTCAGTTTGCTTAAAACTTTGTAAATTAGGTTGTCTCTGGCAAATTGTTTTCCAGCAAATTGGTACTTGAGCAAAATGGAGTTGCCTCCACAGTACATGGCTGTTCCCTCATGGTCTCCTGCTAGCATGGCTTGCTGTGCTTCCACAAGCACTGGAATAAGGGAAATTATATCTGCAAGGATATTCAGTTACAAACACAAGCTGACAGGAATCCACCGAGATATGAAGCACGCTTTGGGGCCAAGTCATAAGGTGATATATTGTGTCAAAACCCATCTCCTCTACCAAGCTACAATTCTGCCTCACGTTAGGCCAAACATCCTTAGCATTCTTGTACTTAGACTTTGTAAATGGGGTAGATCTTAGGATCATCACAGGTGAGTGATCCAATTCAAGAATCATTCTAACCTGAATCTCTGGCGCCATCTCCTCCCCACATTCAACACCTATTGCCCGCTTGATCACAGAATATCATCATAAAAACAGGAGTGTGCTTCTCACAGGTCCGGAGACTGCTAAGTCCACAATCAAGTCCCTGACCAGTTTGTCCTCTAGTCAGGCCACTTTCTGAATCATAGTTGGTGTCCTCTCACTGTTTGCTCACATGGTGGAGGGCAAGGAAGCTGTCAGGCTCTCCTTGACAAGGCTGTCAACCCATTTGATGAGCCTTGCACTTCTATTAAATGATCACATCCCCTAGAAGACTATAGCGTATGAATTTCAGGAGAACAAGAGCATCTAATCTCCTGCAGTTCCAGGCGCCCATAAATACAGCAATCTATGAAAGAGGCATGGGTTCACGAAATCCATCCACCGGCACATCTGCCTCCAGGTCTCCCTTGTCCCTTGTCTTCCACTTACAGTTTTTATTGCTTGCATCAGTTTCCCCTTCCTTTGCAAAGACCCAGGAGAAAATGAATTAAAACAACAAGAGGTTTTTGTTGTTGTTGTTGTTTTGTTTTGTTTGTTTGTTTGTTTTTTGGTAACCTACAAAACTGGCAAAGTCTGGCCCTCAATTAGTTAGAATACAAACTGGCACCATGTTTTTGGGAAATCATTTGTAGATATACACTGAGTGACTTAAAATAGCCATCAACCCTCAATTTCTCTTCTAGAAAAAAAAATCCCCCTGGGGAAATACCAGAGTGTTCAAAACATACTAACTTTGTTATGTCTTCAGGAGCAAAATACTAAAAGTAATGAGACCAGTCCCTTGTCCTTCCTTCCTGGATTAAGTAGATGTATTGTGCTATATTTACCTGATACGTGATGAGGACTATCACGAAAATATTTGAATTATGGATATTTTCAGGAGGGAAATAATGCTTTTTAGCCATTGTGAATAAGATAACACTTTAAAGCATGGCATTTGTAATGCCATAAAAGTATCATCTGTGTATGTGGTGAATTAAATGCCAACAATGACCTCTGGGTGACAGCATTGTAAGTCCCTTCATGGTCTCTTCCCCCACATCTGTTTTTCAAAGTCCCTGCAGTCTTCAATGAAAAAAGTTTAGCTTTGATATTTTAATTTCTTTTTAAAGCAATTTATGCTTTTTCTTACGAGGTAATAAAAGGCACAGGCTAGCAGCTCATATCCCTACCCAGAGAAATTTCTTTATCTCTCATCAGTCTTACCAGAATCCTTTTCTAAGTACAGTAGCCAGCGGATCACTGATATATATGAAGAAAACGAAAAACAAAAACAAAAACAAATCCCTAAACAGTAACTTAGCAGCCAGAGGAAAGCTGAGTTGAGGAAATCACAGTGTTCGGAGTCCTTCTCAACCTCTGAACAAGCACTGCTCTCTTGCCAGGGTAGATAAGTGGACTATATTTGGGCATATTTGAGGAGAGACTGATGTCCTGTGCTTCTCTTCTTCCCTCCCTGGTTTTCTAACAAGCTGTGTTTATCTCAGCAGGGAAGCTGGAACAAGCAGCTAGCAGGACCCCTCGCAGCAGGTGGGAAGATTAAAAAAAAAAAAAAAAGTAGGAAAAGCTACGTGATGCTCACTCACCCAACCCCTAGCACCCTGAAGGCACCGAGGAGCAGCACAAGAGATGGTGCCTTTAATAACTATTATTATTTAGTCTCGAAAAAAACGAATTCAGGCTGCGCAATCTCCTTAGAAAACATTGAGCCAGCACTGAGCCAGTGTCACCCGGTTCACAGGCAGCTGACAGCTGTATGCGCCTGCAAATCAACCAGAAAACAACTAAGCAGTTTCCAGGGTTTTATAGGAAGGAGGAAGATTCCTGACAACCGTCCTACCCTCTGGGGACTCTGGGCCTCTTGGGCCGCAGCTGTGCGATCTTCTTTCGCGTCAGCCATCTCTGTCCCTGGAGCCTGCGTCCTCACCGTTGCGTAATCTCCCTAGTGAGGAAACGCAGCCCGTACGCTGGTCCCCTGATGCCCTCTACCGGAGGACCTTGGAGATGGCGTCTTCTCTGGCATTCCAGGCATTGCCCACTTCTGGGACACTATTTTCTCCTTGCACTGCACGAGAAGGGAATTTTCTGCACGAACAAACAAACAAACAAAACCAACCAACCAACCAACAAACAAACAAAAAACCCATAAGCGAACGTTCTCGTTCAGCAAGAACAACAGCCTCGAGTGTCAACATATGTATAGATTCGGTGGGGGAGGGGCTAATTCTGCAGCTTCCACAAGTAGGAATCTGTCCTCTCCCTATCTATATCTGCAGGATGGCGAGGACCGGTACCTGAGGACTGAACAGATGTGGAGGGATTGGTTCTAATCACATCGCAGGAGCAAAAGACCCTCAAACTGCAGGACTATCTGAACTTCCTCGCCTTTAATTCCTTCCCAGATGCAGGCCCCCTCTATAAAATCATAGAAACCTCTTTTAAAATGAGCTGTTGGCCTCACTTAGCCTTAAGGCAGTCAATGGCATTCAAACTTGCCTCTGACTCTTTTCCAATATGTAACCAACCGTAGGGTTACATATTGCAGGAGTGGTCTCCAGTAGGGTGGCTAAGATGGGAGATGTGGTAGGTCCTTTAAGAGCTGAGCTTTAAAAAAGATCTGAGATCACTGGAAGGAACCAATGGAGTAGGACCTTCATCCATCCTTCCTCGCTCCCTCCCTCCCTTCTTTCCTTCCTTCCTTCCTCTCTCCCTTCCTTTCTTCCTCTTTCCCTTCCTTCCTTCCTTTCTTCCTTCTTCCTTCCTTCTTCCCTCCCTTCCTTCCTCCTTCCCTCCTTCTTTCCTTCCTTCCTTCTCCCCTCCCTTTCTTCCTTCTTCCTTTCCTTCCTTCCTTCCTTGCATCTTTCCTTCCTTGCTTGCTTGCTTCTTTCCTTGCTTTCATTTAAGAAAGTCATACTTGCATGCAGCACATTGTGATCAAATCCACTGCCCCGCAATTCTTCCATCACCCCTCTCACTACTCACCCCGACCGCAGGTAGGTCTTTAGAGAGGGTCAGAAGATAGTAAGGCTGGCCCCTGACTTTCTTTGTCTCCTTGTACTCTGCATAATCTCTCCTGATCCCTTTTTGAGGGGCTTGTTTCTTCCATGATGCTATCTTCCTTTTTGTTATGGAAAACTTTGGGGACTCACCAGAGTTGATGCATGTGACTAGAGCAATCAGAGTCCTCTCTTGGAGTTCTTAGTCTCACTAGTAAAAATAATTAAGAACAGACTAAAATCAATCTTGAGGGCAATCTTATTGGAGTTTAAAAGAAACTCCTCTGCATTTCTACACAAAGCAGAAATAAAGTTTGGCAGCTGCCCAGGAAAGGAAGATGAAGAAAAAGAGTAGAGGCATTTCCTGTTAGTTAAGGCAAGTATTGTGGTCAGCCACATGCTGGACAAGTAGCCGAATGGTGGGGATGGAAGCATTAACAAAAAGGTAAAGTCCAAAGTGTCAGGGTAAGCTTGCTTAAAGGGAGACAGAAAGCTTTGTCTTACTTACCTTTACATCTTTCTGGTTAGTCACCTGCATTACTCTTACTGCTGTTGCTGCTGCTGGTGATGATGGTGATGATGGTGGTGGTGGTGGTGATGATGATGATGCTCCATCCTTCATTGACATCAAAATTTAGCCTCTTTGGGGCTGGAGAGATGGCTCAGTGTTTAAGAGCACTATCTATTCTTCCAGAGGTCCTGAGTTCAAGTCCCAGCAACCACATGGTGGCTCACAACCATCTATAATGAGATCTGGTACCCTCTTCTGGCCCGCAGGCACTGATGCAGGCAGAACACTGTGTATATAATAAATAAGTAAATCTGAAAAAAAAAAAGTTAGCCTCTTTGATCTTGTAATGTGCACTGGAGACCAGTGGCTCTCTGGGAATCTTTCAGGCCTCTGGTGACAGATCCAGCCCTCTGATCTATTGAGTGTATGGTCTGAGTAGCACCCAGCTCTCAGCCTCTCGACTGTTAAGGCAGCTGTTGTTGGACTGCCCAGGCCATAGCGTGTGAGTCAGTCTAAGAACTCCCCTTTTAATATATACATAGTCTGTCCATTCTCTTCCTCTAGAGGACCCTGGCTCATGTCAGCCATGTGGGAGGCTTTCAGTGAGGCCTTGGATACTAAAGAAATATCCATTAATGTGGCATTAAAAGCTCAGTGCAGTCTAATCACCACATAACTCCTCCCTGGGATTAAAACAGGAATTCAGGTTGTTCATGCCCTTTGAGACTTCATCCTCAAGCTTGCACCCAAGCCCAGCCTGCAAGATGTGAAGAGTCAGGAAACATGACCTTCTTTCTGCCTTCTGGCTCTACATCTTTCCTAGTTTGCCAGTTGCTATTCTTTTAACCCCTGGGATGGTGTCTAAGGAGAGACAAACATGGAAAAAGAGCAAAGGGTAACTGGCCAGTACAGATGACACCTAGTGCTTGTACCCCCAGGTCTTTCTGGATGTCCAGTGTTTGTTGTGAGTCTTTGCAGCTCCTTCACTTCCGGGTCCCTCAAAGTGGCAAAGGTCTGTTGCCTGTCATGTGTTGGTCAAGTGCGTTCTGTAGTTCAGACCCTGGATTCACAAGTTGGTCTTAGAGGATTATAAAAAGAAAAGAAAAAGAAAGAAAGAAAGAAAGAAAGAAAGAAAGAAAGAAAGAAAGAAAGAGATACAAGGCATGCGGTTGGTAGGGGTATGGGAGAATGGGGGAGAGTGAGGAAGAATCAGAACTAGTTAAAGAAGTGGAGGGCATAAATATGATCTAAATATAGTGTACACATGTATCAGATTCTAAGAGAATTATAAAAAATACTATAAATTAATAAGATGGAACTAGAGAGATGGCTTCATGGTTAAAAAACACTAACTGCTCTTCCAGAGGACCTGGGTTTGACGCCTAGCATCCACACAGCAGCTCATGTGTATCTATAACCCCAGTTTCAAAGGGTCAGGTGTCTCTTGTAGCCTCACGAGGGAGCACAGGATGCATGTGGGCACAGACATACAGGAAGGCAAAACACCCACACACATAAAATAAAACCTAGTAGGAGACCAGTTAAACACTTGGTAACTTGTCTACTGCACACAACTCTATAATTTAACAAAATGATGGATTTACCTCACACAGTGACAGCTTAATTACTACCTTTTTCTTATAACAATTTTTGAAAACTTGTGCTAATTTTGTATAACTGTTTTAGGAGTAATAACATGCTCGTCTGAAAAATCAAATGAAGTTTACTTGCTCTTAAAATGATATCTTGATTTTAATAGTTTAGACAAGGGTATGTATTCACAGGTTGATTGCTACAGGCTGCACTATGTACACCGAGAAGAGCTATGGGACAGATAAAAATGTGGGCATGTTTGTCTGAACCTAAGAGAGTTTGCTTCATGTCAGAACACAGCTCAGGTGGGGAATGAGGAAGCAGTTGATACGGCCCTTTACATAACTGCATTTCCACTCCTGAATGTTTTAACTGAGCGCTTAATGCTTATGGTGCCCTTAAGTTTCTGTCCTACGACTTTATTCTGAAATATTTTCTTAAAAGTAAACCACAAGCTTCCAAATGATTCCAAGTTAATAGTGTTATGTAAAGAAAAGAAGGCAAACTAGGAGGAACAGAAGTTCAAGGTCAGCCTGAGCAGATTTAGTGATGCCTTGTCTAAGAATCAATGCCAGCTGAAGGAAGGGGGAGCTTAGTGGGGCTAATGGTTCCAGAGAGATCACAGTGGCAGAGTAGAGGTGTGGCAGCAGGCGGCAGGCAAAGCGGCCCACAACTCCTGCGTGCCAAGAGCAAGCTGCTGACTTTGTTTTGTTTTGTTATTTTGGTTTTTGTTTGTTTTAAAAAATATTAACTTATTTATATTACATCTCAGTTGTTATCCCATCGCTTGTATCCTCCCATTCTTCCCTCCCTCCCGCTTTTCCCCTATTCCCCTCCCCTATGTCTGTGGTTTTTTGTTTTTAATAAGTAAAGGTCTAGGTTGATCTCAGCTGACCACATTTTCTGGGTCTGGTTCGGGTTCTCTTTCAACATTCATGCTGCCACCTGGCAAGACGGTTTTCTGATTTGAGATCTCAAAGCGAAACAGGCCTTTTTATCTGATTGAGAAGTTTTTGTTTGTCTGTTTGTTTTTTGTTTTTAATGTGTGGTCTATTAATTCTCTCTATTATATAATTATATAATATACAATAATTCTCATTTTCTCATCTTGCTTTGGTTTTCATGTTGAATGAACAAAGGATCTGGCAATGAGATGATGACAGTGTGTTTATTTCGACACCATGCTCGTGGTAACCCAGAGTTCACGATTGTCCACAACTGCTGGCTGTGGGCACTACTCAAGGACCAGGCAAGGTAGTGAGAAGATAGGCTACAGTTCACTCCAGGCCTTGAGCTGGGGAGCCTTCTCAGGAAAATCACTGGGGACGGAGGGGGTTAGCACAGTCATGCCAGTCTGGTTTTAGACGGCCGATCGAGGATGGTATTCTTTGGTGATTTACTTAAAATATACAAAATGGGCACTGGGAGAGACAGCTCAGTGATTAAGAGAGCTGGCTGCACAGGCAGAGGACCTGAGGTCAGTTCTCAGCACTGGCATCGTAGCTCACGACCATCTATAACTCCAGTCTCAGGGGATCTGCTGTCCTCTTCTGGTCTCCTTGAGCACCCAGCATGCATAGAGGACATTTATATACATGCAAGAAAGACACTCGGGCCCATAAAAGAAAAATGAGTAAATCTTAAAAAAGAAAAAAATTCCCTGTGGGAAAAAATACAAAACAGCATAAAGCAAGAGCTTGTTCCTTGAAATGTTAGTAAGTGCATGTCTCCTAGCAACTATGAGAAGGAGGGTGAATGGGAGGGGGAAATATAAAAGGAAGACCGTGAAAGAGCCAAGAGCAGGCTTTGAATCTCTGGTGATTTACAACAAGGTAGCTTTTATTCCCTGTCTGACTCATGGAAAAAAACACACACACACACACACACACACACACACACAAATATACAGTAGGCTGAGAGGCATAGCAGGATGACAAGGACTGGGTGGGGTAAAGGCACAAGTTATGCAAGCCTGGATGTCTTAGTTTACCCCAGAACACAAGGAAACGTGGGAAGACTTGACGGTGCTGTCCTTTGAACTCCACAGGAGCTCCACAGCATTTGCCCATTGCACATGATGCATGCAGGGTGCACACGTGCATGTGCCTATGCGCGTGCGTGAGAGCCCGTGCATGTGCAGGCACAGGCCAGGCACAATTTTTAAAATGAATACAATATAGTTTAATAATGTTGGGACTGAACTGACTTCATTCTCTACAGTAAACTTTTCCCTTTGGCTCTCTCAGCTTCACACTGGATTGTTCTAGACGCTCAGTTCCTCAGCCTTGTATCTGAGGTGCTGAATCATGTCACACCTCAGCAAACATCAGGGTGTCTCATGGCCAATTTTTTATTTAATTTATGTTGCCACAAAATTCCAGCCAAAGTATAAAACAGATGGGAAGAGCCACTTGGAAAGGAACACTAATAAAATAATTTTACTTTGCTTATGAAAGTGAGAATGACTACGCTGACTTAAAATCATTGCAGACACATTTCAAATCCTTGACATTTGGAACATGACTGGCTCAAGAATCCATGCAGCCATCAGTGCTTCTTTGGAGCCTTACATAATGATCCAGGCATGTCTTCATCAACCCTGTCGTTCATCATGGCCATCATCAGTGCTGAGCTCTTGGTCACAGAGTATTCTGTTTGCTGGTCTGGAGAGCAGCTGACTTGGTGCCTGCTATGCCTCCATTCATACCTAGGATGGAAGGGAGCAAATGCTAACTCTTACAGGAGGTTGCCACCTGAACTTGGTGCTTCTAGCTTCTTGGCATCCTGTTTGAAGAGCCCAAGTGCCTAGAGATCGAAGAGGTTTAAAGGAAAATTTATCTAGAAGCAAGGTGACTGTGCATACCGACACACTGTAAGCCAGCCCCTGACCCTGGAGGCTGAACACATTGGGGCCTCACATGACTATTGGCAGCCTCTGTCTGTGGGGTTCAGAAGGAGGAGCTGCTGGTTCCTAGCCAGAGCATGTAGGTAGCTTCTTGGTTTCAACCAGTGAGCTTGAGTTTGTGTTTCATTACTGCATGTGCCCTGTCCCATGCTGCATTTGATTTTAATCAGATGTACCCTTGCTTACTCATAGGCATATGATGGTAAATAGGAGATTCTCTCTTTAAAACAAAATCACTCAGAGGACACTGTTTGCATGTAGGCAAAAACCAGCCCAAACTTGACCAGCCTATCTCTCTTGCTTTCAGGATGCTTGGACACAACCAGGGCATTATCAAGGGGCTGGTAAGGGGAGAAAAGGAATTCCTTAGTTTAAAACAGGTATCCATGCAACCTGGTGTAGCTGGGGTTCCCAGGTTTCCAGGTACCTTGTCAGAAAAAAGAGCATGCTTATTGCCCAAGCCAACTGGAGTCCTAGGTTGCTTTATAGGCTGTTAGGGGAAACTAAGTGGGCTCCAAGCCCCTCAAGGTCATTCATTTTCTCTATGAAAATTATTTTCTTCTTTTTCATACAGGAAATGACCCAGGGCTGCCAGAGAAAGTTCAGACTCTCAGAACCCCACAGACCGGGACGTTTACAGGCCACTGGTATGAAACAAATGTATTTGTATATTTCTCACTTTACTATGTTAAGCTAGTCTGGGGCCTATGTTGATATTTTACTTTGCTGAGCTTTATAGCATGGAGAGTTTTGTCCTTTCACGTGGATTATGGTTGTGATGGCATTTTAATCTGCACAGCTTCATGGGAATATCTACCTTGCCTTGGTTTGTCTGGTGTTGCTGCTGTTCTTTGCTGGTGCTGCCACAGGACCCAACAGGAAATATCCTTGGGCCAGCTGATGGGTGGCCACCAGTAGGAGTGAGGGGTGGTAAATCTTCCTACAAATGCCCCCTGACTAGTGTGTTTCTCTGGCCAGAGAAGACTCCGGCTGCAGGTCCCAACAGTCCTGCCAAATGAGGCCTCTTGCTGACTCTGAGTTCTCTTCCTCTTGGTCGAGGATCTCTGAGTTGGGGAAGAGTCATGGACCAATGGGTTCTAAGACGCTTCCTTGACGCAGCTCCATCTTAGTCCTTGATGTTACTTCTGTTGACATGATGGCTATTGCTTACCAGAGAAAGGAAATACCTGAAAGAAAGAAGAGAAAAGAAAGCTTTCGCTCTGGCTACTTGCTAGTGGTGAGACCCCACACAGATACTCTTCATTTGTGGTATCAGTTCACCTAACACTGAAAGGGGCTTCCAGGTGACCTAGAAGGTAAGGCTGGCCCTCAGCGTTCCATGGCTTCTCTTTTGCTTTGGTGGGTCTGAAAACAATACATCTGGTCTTGTATCATTTGCACGATTTGCAGTTGTGTTTCATGAAGAAGGGCAAAATGATCAGGTGGCCAGCAATGCAACTGCAGTTTTCGGGTACACACCTGAGCTCTGGCAGCCCCTAAGAAGTTTGGTACCCTTCCTCAATATGCTAATTAAAGAGATGAGAAATAATTAAAATCAGAGAAAGGAAATTCATCAAGTGTGGTGACATTTAAGAACAAATAGAGAGGCTCACTAGACTTCTGAAGCCCATCTTTTGAGTTTTGACTTGAATTTCAGAAAGCAGGTGATAGACGTGGTCACTAAGAACAGTCAAGGCTTGGCCCAAACTCCCCTTCAGGCTTGCAGGTTGCCTATTAGATCTGCATGAAGTCTCTTGCAGGGAGACAAGATCCTGCTGACTGGTATAGACTGCAAGCGTTTCCTCCCCCAACAGAGATTCCCTGGGAAATTTTTCATTAGTCTGAGAGCTATAGGGAAGGGCACAAGTGTCCTCTCTTTATGATTTCTTTGCCCGCCAGCATGACTGTAATTAGGATCACTCAAGTGGTTTGCTTTGCTTTGTTTTTAACAAAAAACTAAAACAACTGGTTATCTAATTACAAAGGATGTCCTAGCATCACACGGTGGCAACATCTGACCCCTTGTGCAGAATGGAACAGAAACCTCAGGGACAGGAAATCACATGCCAAATCCCCAGTTATCATTTTTTTTTTTTTTTACTTTATTTGCTAATGACCATCTAGACACGTAGAGCATGGTGTGGTGTTTCCATGAAACAAAGCTGCTACAATGACTTTACTCAGCCGCCCACTCTCTCGAGACAGTTCTGAAGCTCTTCACCTTTATTTCTCTGTGAACAGCATCTCCATGAACTTCCTGTCTGTGCTTCCTTCTTACTACTTGCTAGCCTGGACTGCAGACATCATACGTTATGTCAGAAACATCGGCAAATATATTTAGGTCTTTCCATAACGTTAGAAGTTTTTGAATAACAATACATTCTTAAGGTAATGTAAGACCAAAACAGGAGCAACAGACCTGGTAAGTTAATGGGAGAGCAAAACAGAAAAAATATACATTATAGGTTAAGGGTTCTGTGTGAAGTTAAGACAGTTAAAAAGTTCCTGTTTGTCACATGCAGATTAAAGGTTTCTACTTATAGTTAAAAAAAAAATACGTTCCTGTTTTTCCTGTGTTAAAATCCGTACAGTAGTTTAAAGAGTAAGTTCCTTCTGGGTGTCCTGCTGGGTGTGGTGGTGCCTGCTTGTAATCCTAGCACTCAGGAGGCAGAGATGGGCAGATTTCTGGGAGTGTCTAGGCCAGCCTGCTCTACAAAGTGTGTCCCAGACAGCCAAGGCTACACGGAGAAACCCTGTGTAACCTTGAAAAAAGAAAACAGAAAACAAAGAAAAACAAAAAGAACAAATTTCTGTTTCTTAGGTCTAATGTAAACCCCATCCACAGCACGTACATCCTTACTTTCTTTCCCTTTCACTGTATCTAAGAATGTATAAAGGCCAACTCTCTTGTCCCTCTGAACACCTAACCTCCTCTAAAAGGGACTTCAAGAGGCCAGCAGAGGCTGTGCTCTCAAATCCCTATGTAGACTGAGACAGCCAGCTGGCCAGGTCTGGGTGCACCCCAAAATGCAGTTTGCTTTAATTGGACAGTGGTACATTTGGTCTTTTCTCCTCACAATTTTTAAGACTAACAGATGGTTTGTACTCTCCTTGATAGTACTGGCCAAGACAAGCAGAGGTTCTTTCACTCCAATATTATCACGAATATTAACTCTCAGATGACGCATTCCATGGCAATTCTCTATTAGCTACCTATCTTACACTTCCCTGTCTACACAGGCGTATATACATAAGTTACAGGATGGTAACACGAAGGAACCAGGTTTTTAAAGGTGTTATAAAGAGTCTAGGGGCCCAAAATAAAGGAATGGTAGAAATAGAAAGGGAATCTTGTGGGTGGTGAGACCACACAAAACCCCCCAGGGGCTTTAGGCCAGAGTTGAGGCCAGCTTGAAAGTGAAAGGCTGGGACTGGAAACAGATGAATGGACAGGATTGGACTTTACCCTAGATGAGCAAGCATCCTTCTGGAAGATGGGCAGGTGGTAAATCTGATCAGCTACATCAGTGGAGACTGGGTCGAGCTGAAACTATTGAGACATCTAGCATTCTCTGCCTGTTGGTCCATTGATATTCATTCCTGGAGATCAGATAGCAGGTCTGTGTTATGGTCGCCATCACAGTGTTAGGTCTGTCTCTGTATGGGGTTCATGTGTGGGAATTCTACCTTGCCCTTGGTTTGGGGTAAGTAATAGTTAGTAGGCTCCTTTTTATTTTGATATGATTTTAATACACTCATGTAGTCCCAGCAAATGTATAGGATGCCATTCTTCCCAGTTCCTGGAATAAATTATTTATCAGTCTGTGCCCTGTGGGTGGTCAGACAGAGTGGGCCATTTTCTCATTGGTCCACTTGGATACAGATTCATTTTCCACCTTCAAAATGGAGTCAAAAGTTGTTTGTAAAATGGAGCCTTCTTAGAACAAGGCGCCGTACGCAAAACCATTGTTATACACAATACAGAGAAACTTAGGGCAAGGCACACCATTTTTCAGGTATTATTTGCTTCTTAACACACACACACACACACACACACACACACACACACACACACACACACACACACACACACACCACTCTGTCCAACTTACAGGACAAAAACCATTGAAGAAAAAAGGACAGCAAACCATGCCAGCATGGTGACCTATGTTGCTTGTATTTATTTAGTTTCAAGTTCAGAGTATTTTTTGTTGTTTTGTTTCATTTTTGGGTTTGTTTGCTTGTTTGTTTCTTGTCCTCTTACAGAGAAAAAAAAACCTAGTAGGAATGTGGAACAGGAGAGACCAGACCTGTCCATTGTGGCACATATAGGTTTTCGAAGATTAAGAAAGTAATTGCTATGAACTCTGTTTGCTATTTTAATTCTGGGCGTAGTAACCCCTTTATCTGATATCAATCTGTGTCTGTATGCAACAGACCTGGGTATACTCAGAGGAACCGCAAACAAATACTAGCAGGCTCCAAAGATGGGCATGTTTGTAATTATTCCCACGTGAGATATGGATCAGTACAAGAAACAAGAGCTTCTGAGTAGATGCAGCAAGGAACTGTGGGGGCGGGTCACAGGAGCAGAGGGGTCTCCTTAGAGTGCAGGACCAGATCTGCTCAGCAAAGCTCTCCCTGTTGCTTACTAAAGACCTTCACAGTGTTTAACAGAATAACTTCAGAATGGGTATGGACCAGGAACGGGACTGTCTCCCGCTCCACCCTTTCTGAATGAAAGCACTATTTATTTTCAGGCTTACAACTTACAGTATTTATGTGTGGGAAGCAGATAGGGACGAAGGGAGACTCTGCTGGATGAAGACATGTGTGAAAGATATCTCATTTTAATTGTCTTAGTAAGCGCTTCCAAGTGAGGTACTGTCCGAAACGGCTTAGTTGTGTGTTGATTAAGGGCGTATTTGGAAGACTGAGGTGTCTTGATTAGAGCAGGGCACACTTTTTCTGTGAAAATCAGAGGGTGCCTCTGCTGACTGCTGGCCATCTGTTGTCATCTACTCTCTAGGGTGTAAATCTCTCACTTCAGCTCAGTCAATTACATTTCTCAATATTTTCACTTGAAGACAAATGTGATAAATTTTTGGAAAATGACCATGATTACAAATATAAAGCCATTTTAACAGACTAACAGTCCATATCATACAAATAGCATAGCATATTTAAATATATTAAAATTATTCTGTTATACATATTGTGACATTCTGTACATTTTTAACATATTGTAGCACATAAAATGTGTGAAGTAGTCAAGAAGGTTATCACTCACTTTTTTTCACTGTGACAAAATACCAGAGGAACAACTTAAGAGAAGTGGTGTGGGTGTGTGCAGGTACATGTGTGTGTATGTGCATGTGGAAGACAGAAGTCATTGTGTCAGGTGTGTTTCTATGTAGTCCTCTGCCTTATTTTGGTGAAGAAAATGTCACTGCAGAAGTAATTAACTCAAACATTAGCTAAATTACGTTTCTTGAGAAAATATACAGTAGTTTATATCCTGTTACGCCAGGGAAATTACCACTGATGAGGTTTGCTACTATGATTTTATCCATTTGCAGAAGTTCATATTTTCTTCTGAGAATAGCATATAAATGGCCATTTCCAGCCTTAAAACCACAATGATGAGTATTACTAAAATTGGCCGATCTTCACCAGTGAGCTTTCATGATCTATGTTATTTAATCATTTAGATACAGTCAGTCTTTAGTATATAATGTATTTACCTGGAGTCCTCTCACAAAGGCACACATTTTAGGATTTGGGTTTTGTTTTGGTTTGGTTTTGGGGTTCTTTAGGGGGTGCGGTTTGGTATCCCTCTTAGTTTGAACCACAGGGGGAGGCAATGAAGACGGAGGCACGTACTTTCTGAGTTGGTGAAAATAGAAAATGTCAGGTAGGAAAAGTATTGGCAGATTAGAGGAGTGAACTTTTATAATTAACAAAGTGAAGAGACATCTTCGGTTTATTTTAATAAAATAATTATTTAAAATTATGGGCACATATATATGTGTTGTTGAATTATAGACACATATGTACATCTGATTAAATCCTAGGCTCAAATATATCCCTGGTTACTTTGGAGGCATGAAAGTATGCCTGATTAAGTCATAGGCACATGTGTGCTGGATTAAATTGTAGGCACACGTGTGCCTGGCTGAATTACAAGTAAACATGTAAGTCTGGTATAATTATAGACATGTGTGTGTCTTGTTGAATCACAGGCATGTTTGTATGTCTGGATAAATCATAGGCATTCATATATGTCTGGTTGAATCATAGGCATATGTTTGTCTGGTTAAATCACAGACATGCCTGCATATCTGGCCAAATCATAAGCAAGCATGGGTTCCTGGTGAAATGATTTGTTATCTCACAATTAGATCATTTCACATGTGGTAGTGTAGGCATCTGGGTGCAACCACCGAGGCCAAAACAATGGTGGTAGCTTCAATTAGTAAGGACGTTCAGTATACATTGGAAGTAGTGAGTGGAACACACCTGTGGGTAGAAACCATTCTGAATGCTTGCCTGGAATGGGTGAAGCTGTGGGTTCCATGCTACATAAACCAACGGTAGCATTTGCCTCTAATACCATCCCTCGGGAAGTTCCAGGCCACACGCGAGACCTTGTCTCAAAACACAAACAAACAGAAAAAAAGATGTTAAATCAGCCACGGTGCCCTCTAGTTTTTATGATATGTTAATTATACATGTTTATGGGGTACAGTGAGATAATTTTGATACATTTATAGGATACATAATGATCAAATTAGTGCTAGCAGAATCTCAGGATCCCACTGTTATCAGTGGGTGGGAGTTTTGCAGGCGTCCACAAGGATTTACAGGTTCTACTGTGCCAGAACAAGAATTTGTACAGAGACTCCTGGGGAATGATAGCAGAATCAGAGACATGTTGTTGTAAAAGAATAGAGGGGATGGGACAGGACTCAGTCCCTAAAACAGCAGGACCTGGTTTGGGATCACCAGCAAGATGGTAAAAATCCTTACGTGGTGGTGTGTTCCTGTAATCCTTGCTCCAGAGAGGGTAAGACAGAAAAAAATCCCCAGAGGCAGCTGACCAACTAATGTTGTTCAATTGTTGAGCTCCAGGTTTTGGGAGAAATCTTTAAAAAAAAAAAAAAGTGTGGTGGAGCTGGGTGTGGTGGTACACACCTATAATACCAGCACTCGGAGAAGCAGAGACAGGCAGATCTCTCTGAGTTTGAAGCCAGTCTGGTCTACAAAGTGAATCCAGGATAGCCAAGGCCACACAGAGAAACCCTATCTCCCAAACCAAAACCAAACAAAAAGTATGGTGTAGAATGATGAAGGAAGATACTGAACTTTTAACTGTGGCCTCTAGAAGTATACATACATGCAAACACATGCATAAGAGAGTGAGAGAGAGAGAAAGAGAGAGAGAGAGAGAGAGAGAGAGAGAGAGAGAGAGAGAGAGAGAGAGAGAGAGAATATCAATAAATGCAAAAACCATAAAGGATTAGGTAAATGATTGGGAAAAAAAAAGGCAAAAATCACATTGTTGGTTCTGCCTTACATGAGTGTGCATACTTTGATAGTTTTCCAAAAATAATCCTTTTTATTCATTTGTGATCTTATTTTACTGCTAATGAAAATTTAAGGGGCTGGGCAATAAACAATTTCTTCCCCTTATCCATTTATCATTTCTTCTTATTGGGAATCTTCGAAATGTCCTGTTCTAGTTCTTTATGCTATATATGATTTTTGGGGGATGGTCTAGTTATTTTGATGGTAACTACTGCTTGCTATCTCTGTGAACCATCTTTTGGCCAATAAAAGGACATTACCTAGGCAGGGCCAAAAGGAGATAGGTGTGGCTAAGGTTCCCAGACTTATACAGAGAGGATCTTGGGAAGAAGAGAGAAAGACCTGAGGGTCCTGAGAAGAGAAGAGAGGAAGGCTGCCATGGGCTAGATGGAAGAGAAACATGTGGCAGGTGTGGACAGAGATTCGGCCCAGATGAAGAACATTAGCAAATATTTGAGATTATGGATGGGAGGTAGCTTGATAGAAAATATTAGAAATATTAGAAACAGATGGCATGGGATTGGCCTATGGGAAGTAGTTTAGAGGATTAATGTCTGCTCTGCTCCAGGTTAACTAAGGTTATTTTAAAATATAACAGGTGTCTGTGTCTTGATTGATTGCTAGTGGGTTAGAATATACTGATGTAATAAATAATAATAATACATAATATAATAATAATAGCAATAGGTCTGATAATAAACAATTAGGCCCTATTGATAAATAAAAACAGTATATGATAAATGGCTATTAAGTAGATTTGGCAACCCTACCCATCATCCTACCCAGTACTGCACTTCCATAAAGTCAAATACCTCAGCTCCAGATGTGAAAACAGAATTGTTTTGCATGTGGTTTGATTTATTTAACACCATGTCACCCAGTTCCACCCATGTTGCTAAAAGTGACAGGATTCTATTTATTTTATTTTTATAACTGAAGACTGTTTTATTGCATATACATTTAGAAGAACTCATTCATTTGGTAACAGGTACCTCAGTTGACTGCATTTACTGTCTTTTGTGAGTAGTTCTATAGACGATATTTGCATCTTATTATTTCCTTTGTACTGAAGCCATTTTGCCCAATAATGTTTTACTAAAGCTCAGCTTTTCAAAAATGGCACAATTATGAAGAATTCCTAGTTCTCTTCTAAAACTTTTGCAATTTGAAGTAGCTTCTCTTAAGGACAATATATACCTATCTTCCTTGATTTTTCCAAAGATAATTCTCTTGACTCACTTAGGATCTTGTTTTGCTACCAGTTAAAATTCAAGGGACTGGAAAGATGGCTCAGCAGTTCAGAGCCCTTGCTGCGCTTATAGTGTACTTGAGATAACTTCCCAGAACACGCATAGGGCGAGACATAGCACCAGGGGATCTGATACTATCTTCTGGGTTATAAAGGTATGACACATGTGCAGACAGACACATAAATACATATAAACATAATTAATAAGAAAAATATTTAACCTTTGAGCCAGGAAAGATGTCTCAATGGATACAAAGAAGCTGCCACGAGAGTCCAATGACTGGGTTATATACTTCCCTGGAACCTGTGTGTAATGCCAGACACGCTAGCACAAATCTGCAACCCTGCTATGGTGAGATGGGAAGTGGATACAGGATAATCTCATCTGGAGGTTGTGGGCCAGTGAGCCTGGAGTATACAAGACAGCAGCAGAAGCCAGAGAGGAAGGAGAGACAGTCCCTTCTCTAAGGTGTTTCTGATGCCTAAATGCATGGAGTGTGCCCACATATAGGAGCACACACACATGCACACACATGCATACAGGCACTATGCACACAGATTTATTTTAATGCAGAAGATTCAAAGTGAAGCACACAGAATTTTATTTACAATCTAAACATTTGTTAGCAATTTTATTGAAATTAGAACATTTGAGAAGCTAATGGCTTCAGATCTTTCTAAAAAAAAAAAAACCCCAACATGTTAACATTATAATGTAGAAACTCTGAGTAGGGGACATTTTCTCCAGTGAAACCAATGTTGATCTAATGTTTTATCAAGAGACAAAGAAATAGTGCATCGCACATTCCTTCCCTAGACAGAAGAGTTACTTCTTCTTTCCTTTCTTCTTCTTCTGGGAGTCAGACACTGGAGACTTCTCCGACTCTACCTTCAGTGCAGCCTCCTGAGCTGCCAAAGCTTCCAGCCTCAGGCGCTCGGCCTCCAGCAGCTTGTTTCTGTATTCTTCCCGGACGTCAAGGATCTTCTGCCGGGCTTCATCTACAGAGTCCTGTTCCAAGACAAACCCCGTGCCCATCAGTCTCACTGATGACGATGCAGAATTATCAGGGGAAAACAAGGAATGCCTTTTCTTTATCCTTCCCTTGTGCCAACAGTGTCCCAGTTAATATTTCTTATCCACGTCACCCTTGTCTACTGCCTTTGCTCAGCTACTAAACACAGAAAGTAACCTTGCCAGTCCCTATTTCTGATAACGTATTATGTTGTATTGACTGTATGCAATTTTAACAACAATTGATGCTGGTTCATTTATCAAACACCATTCATGTTTTCCACTTTCAAGTCTAAGAGTAAACTAGGATGCAGGCCTTCTCTAGAAGAGACAGATTTAAAATGCATTCATATTCAGAGTCTATATTACACTTTCATGTTAAGCAATAATGAGGCATACACATAGGGATATAACTTTAAAAAATAAAAAATGAGGCACGATTATGCAATTGGTGCAATGGGTAAATAATTCTCCCTCCTTTCTCAAGCTGGAGGGAACCTGGCCATCTGTATTAGACTGCCAGAGCTACTGTTAAAAATAAAAGCAACCAGGTCGCTTAAGTAACAGAAATGCATTGTTTCATTTCTTTATATGTTTGACATTCAACCAAAATGGGCTCTATCTTTGAAGTTATGAGTGACCACATGGTTTACTTTAACCAATGAAATGTAAGTGGTACTAATGGGCTACTTCTGGACAGAAGTGTCATGGCTGAATTGCCACCATCAGTTCAGTGGGGTCACACACACACACACACACACACACACACACACACACACACATAATCATTGTCATAATAGTCACAGCAGAGATTTCTGCATAAGATCTCTTTCAGCCTCACTCTGTATCTTAATAAACATAAGAAGAACCCCACTGAATTGCACTAGACATATGCCTAGAATGAGAAATGCCAGAGTTTGGAACGATGAAGCTTGTGAAACAAATCTGACTACTGTATGTATTTCTACTCAGTTAAGTATGATCTTTGATTTGGTGTTACTATTGGTAGGGTGAAGTAATTAGAAGCAGTATATGTGCTGGACAAAAAGCCATAGGACCCACAGAAACAAAACATTCCCTCTCTTTATAGAAAACAAGTTTGCCAGATTCCTCCATTAGTCACTGAAATAGTGAGGTCCTTTGTTACCACAAAATGAAACAGTTTCTCCAGAATGTCCTGTCCTTCTGGCTGCCAAGGACAGAGCATATCAAACAAGGGCAAGGATGAAGTAGCTAGTAGATCAATGAGGGATCTGTAGCAAGACGCTGCCCAGGTACAATCATGGTCTGCACTGGTGCTGGGTGTAGGGAGAGGCAATTGAGCTCTAGATGGATTCTCAAGGTAGAGTAAATAGATTTTGATAATGGATTACTGGTAAAGAGTGACAGTCAGGATTGCCACCAAAGTTTCTGCTCTGAACAAAGGAAATTGTGATTGCCATTTTCTAAAATGAAGATAATGATGAAGTGACATGTTCGTCATGAAAGAGGAGGGAGGGCTAAAAGTGCTGCAATTAACATTTGCAGAGTGTTTGTTTGAAGTGCCTGTTGAACAGACAAGAAGAGGCACCTAACTCACATACTCCTCCCTATCAGTAGGCACCAGTGCGATGGAGAATCCAGCCATCATTATTGCTAAAATCCTTAGAAAGTTCTACAGCTCTCCATCCTCCCCACCGTGTGTGTGTGTGTGTGTGTGTGTGTGTGTGTGTGTGTGTGTGAATGTGCATAGCATGCGTATGCTCATGTGTGACTGTGTGTATATGTGGGTGTGTACATATGTGTGTCTGTATGTCAGTGTGATGTGTGAGTGTCTGTGTGTCTATATGAATATGTTGGAGTGTATTTGTGTATATGTATGAATATTAGGGAAGACAGAGGAAAGCATAAATCCCTGTCATCACAGATGGAAGCTATCCTTACACATTTGCTGGGTTTTTCCATTTCTACTACCATAGTCCTGTTTTCAACTAAGTTCAGTCTTCCATACCATAGAAAGCTTTTCTTTGCACCATGTCTCTATGTACCGTGTACCTTGCTGCTGCTGCAGAAATGGGCTAACAATGGGCGCCCATAGGTTTTTATCTGTGACTTTTAAATATATCTAAACCAAGTAAACCTACTTGTTTTCCACTTCCTTTTCACTTCCTAACCTCCACGGTACCAGCATGCTGGGCCTGTGGACTATCCTGTGTGAATTCTGTGAGCAAACAGGTAGATTTCAAAGTATTTTCCCAGAGCCAGATGCCTGTCTCAACTCAGGTAGTGTCGTTTCCCCCATAATTTTCTACATTCATCCGTTCTGAAGATAGATTCCTACTATGACAGGCTAGTGGGATTTTAAGAAGTCAGTGAAAGAAGTGAGGCATATGAACACGTATCCATCCTTTCTGGGAGGTGGTAAACTATAGAACTAAATATTAAAACTCCCTCCAAGCAGATGAATAACTCAGCAAAGTAGCCGTGCATAATTCTAGACTCACCCGCATTTCCCCATACATTTCCAGAACCTCATCCCTTTCCTTAAACCGTTCCTCTTGTTCAATGTCTCTGATGCTCAGGATTCGGGACCTATACTGGCGATACTGGTGGATTTCTTCTGCCTTCTGCATTGCTTGCTGCTTACTCAGCTCGTCGGTTTGCAGCACAGCCTCTTCAGTTGTGTTCCTTGGTGTAAAAATGTCAGATGAAATAAGAAAATCACTTGAGAGCTTGACAGTAAATGCTATTTCAGAATGCAAAGTAATTTAGAAGTGTGTTAGCAATGAGGCAAAGGGAACCAAACCAAACATGAAGGATGGTGGAATAAAACATTCACTTTATAAAAATCGGTTCAGTACTGTGTGCTCATTCATTGATATTTTAGTAAAATGTTATGGAGAATGTCAGGAAATTTAGATACATCATTATATAAAGTGACTATGAAGTTAGTGTTCAAAACTTTGACTATTTCGTGGGTCTTAGTTTTGAATCTATCCATTTAGTAAGTGTGACAACATTCTCAAATATATAAACATTCAGGATCAATACTATTATTTAGTTCTGAAGAAAATGCAACTTCCATAAATAATAGTAACATGAATTATGAGAACTTCATGTAGGTTCAAGTTAATTTTTTACAAAAGTCATGTGAGTGAGTTGGTGACTGATGTAATAAAACATTTGCTGAACTTATGCTGAAAACTCAGGCAGCTTTAAGGACTTACACAAAATTAAGATATAATAAGCATTTGATTTCAACTTTCTGGTTACTTAGCAACTGCCCATTGGGGATATATCTAAGATTCTATGAACACACCTGTCTGTATTGGTCATGTGTGCTAAAACTTACCGTACATAATTACTGAAGTCCACAAATTCTAGTGCTTTTCGAATGAGCCGTGGAGACATTTCCAAAATCGTCTGAGATCGAACACGGGCCACTGTTGGAAAGCAAAGAAAACAGGCTTCCGGAGGTAAATAACCAAACTGGTATTGTATCTCCGGGTTAAAAACAGTGTTGGGGTGTAAGGAACAACCCCGTTTTGTTAGGATTTTTTTGAAATACACTTATGAATTATATTTTATAGTTAGCCTCTATTTGTTATAACTTTATCTACAGCTAAATGAAGGAGGTAAGAAAATTAATATACACCATTAGAATACTATCAGATTCTTTCCTAATCACACTTAGATGAAGGAGGGGAAAACAGACTTACTCCAAATTACAAAGTTACATTGTAACTAAGTTAAATGAAAATTTAAAGAGCTTGAGAAATGTTTGAAAGTCATGCTAAGCACTACAGGAGACACATTTCAAATGTACTTAAGATTCTATTGTGCCTTCCACTGGACTAAGCAATATGTAAAATAAACACTCTGAAAAGCAAAGGAATAACTTTTACTCCATGCACCCACAGGGAGGCACAAGAAGAGATTTAATAAAGAATTTAAGTCTTTGTATGATAGTGACCTTTTGACTTTTCCAGAACACTGTGTCTTTAAAATAAAAAGAAAGGATAGTTTACATGCAAAACAGAACAACAACAGCAACAACAACACCCCATTTGAAGGATACAACACAATATTTTAAAATAAATCTATTAGGTTCTTTGATCATCATTTAAAAATACAAACTTTAAGAGTTTTACATTATTCATTCCACCCTTCTATATAGTCAGTGTCCATTTCCTCCAGAAGCTCTGGGCAGTCTTTAGTCTACATTGGTGAATCTAGTGTTGTTTCCTTGGCTGTCTGCTATAAGTGGGAATGGGTTGGGTCACAATGTTATGGTCAGATGGTAGGGGAGGAGACCCCCAGCCCCTGTCAGAGGCCTAGGGGAGAGGAATAGCATGGAAGAGGGAAGGAGATTGGAAATGGGAAGATACAAGTGAGAGGGTTACAATCAGAATGCAATATGAATAAAGTATAATAAATTAAAAAAGTAAAATTACAGATACCCCCTTAAGGAACTTTCAAACCACAGTAGATCTTTCTTTCCTTTCCTTCCTTTCTTCTTTCTTTCTTTCTTTCTTTCATTTCCTCTCTTCCTTCCTTCCTTTTGATGCATCAGTATGCATATGGCATGCAATGCGAGCTCAGAGGACAACTTTTGGGCGTCAGTTCTCACCTTCCACCTTCTTGAGACAGGGTTTCTGTTATTTCTGATGCTGTGCAACATATCAAGGCCAGCTGGCCAGTGAACATCCAGCCCATTCTCCTGTCCCCACCTCCCATCTTGAGGAGCGCTAGATACAGACGGATGGCACCACGTTGGCTTTTTAATGTTGGGGTGAACTCAGGTTGTCAAGCTTACATGGCAAGCAGGTACTTTATCCCATTAACCCAACTCTGGCCCTCTAGCCAAAGTGACTGTTACTAATATCATTATAAAAGTTGGAATTACCAAGGAAAAAAATCTTTTCATTTCATTTCTGTTTTCAATTCTTATTTCTAAGAGTAGTTTGGATTCATAGCAATATTGGAACTACTCTGCTTAACCCTTTACAAACACACATATATCTTGCCCCATTGTCAATATTTCCCAACTACCATCACATACACCACTGTTTCCTTTAGGGTTCGCTCTAGGTCTTCCATATTGTATGGATTTGGATAACTGTATATAGCCATGTATTGACATATTGTTGAGAGGACATTCAACCGGCTCCGAAAGACCCCATATAGCCCAGTTAACTGCTGATCCTATTGATACATTTTCTAGAAGGTAACAGTGCCGTAATTGTACAGTATAAAGTCTTTCCTGATTGTTTGTTTTACTTGCCTCTTCATACTCCATGTTCATGTCTCAAAAAAGACAAAGGCCATATTGATACCAATTCTAATATTACTGAACAGAAGAAAGTCGAAAGCAGTAGCTTTAAGGTCTGGAATAAGATAAAGATTTTTCTTTCACTTAACATAATCTGGGAGGCCTTAGAGGAGCAATTAGGCGAGAGGAGGAATAACAAGTCTTATTGAAATTGGAATGAAACTAAGTCATCACTGTTACAGATGAAATATGCCTATATATAAAACTGTCAGAAGTAGTAAATTAGGAAACAAGAGCTTCACCCTCATGCATAGATCCATGAAATACTGTATGGATTGCTTCATTATCAGAGGACTGGATTTCTGATTGACAGGTTGATTTTGTCCAGCCTCTCTGCTTTCTTATCAGCTATTATTATTATTGTTATTATTATTGTTGTTATTATTATTATTATTGTTATTATTATTATTAACTTTATATCCCAGTCATAGCCCCTCCCTCTCTGTTTCCACTAGCTCCCTCCTCTAGTCCTCAGAGAAGGCGAGCCCCCTACCCATCCACCCCAGCATATCAAGTCACATCAGGACCTAGCACACCCTCTTCCCCTGTGGCCTGATGAGGTAGCCACACCAGGGGAAAGTGATTGAAAAGCCGGCAACAGAGTCCATGTCAGAGTCAGCCCTCATTCCCCTTAACAACCCTTAATGGACCCAGCTGCCCATTGGTTACATCTGTGTAGGAGGCCTAGATACAGTTCATGCATAGTCCTCGGTTGGAGCGTCAGTCTCCTTAGGCCCCCCTGGCCTCTGGTTAGCTGGCTCTGTTGATCTTCTTGGGCTCCTATCTCCTCTAGGTCCTTCTATTTAGTCCTCCACTTTTCCACAAAACTCTCTGTGCTATGTCCAATGTTCGGCTGTGAGTCTCCACATCTGTTTGGAGCCATTGCTGGGTGTAGCCACTCAGAGGACAGCTACGCTAGGCTCCCATCTGCAGGCATAGCAGAGTATCTTTAATAGTGTCAGGGGTTGGCTGTCTCCCATGGGATAGGTCTCAGGTTGGGCCAGGCATTGATTGGATATTTCCTTAATCTCTGCTTTATTTTTATCCCTACATATCTTGGAAGCAAGGTTAAGTTTTAGGCTGAAGTTTTTGTGGGTGGATTAGTGTTCGCCTCCTTCCACTAGGAGTTGTGTCTAGTTAGAGGGTGGCTAAGACTCCATGCCCTGGTAATAGAAGTCTTAGATAGCATCACCCTTGTATCCTCCCAGAAGTATACCCTCCCAGCTTGTCCCAGAGAAATCCTTGCCCAATGTTTCTCTTCTCTGCATGCCCTCTGTCCTCCCAACCCCTGCTACACCCCAGGTCTGATATCGACACTCATTTCTTTCCTTGCTTGCTCTCTTACCCTGTTCCCTCTCTTTAACCAATTCTGCTATCTATTCTATTTCTACTTCTGAACGAGATTTAAACATCCTCCCTTGGGTCCTCTTTGTTATTTATCTTCTTTGGGTCTGTGAACTGTTGTATGGTTATCCTACAGTATATGACTAAAATCCACTTATAAGTAAGTATATGCCATATGTGTCTCTCTGTGTCTGGGCTACCTCACTCAGGATAATCTTTTCTAGTTCTATTTGCCTGCAAATTTCATGATTTCCTTGTTTTTAATAGCTTAGTAGTATTCCATTGTGTAAATGTACCACAGTTTCTTTATCCATTCTTTGGTTGAGGGACACCTGTATTGTTTCCAGATTCTAGCTACTATGAATAAAGTGCCTATGAACATAGTTGAGCAAATGTCATTATTGTACGGTGGAGCATCTTTTGGGTATATGCCCATGAATAGTATAGCTAGGGCTTAAGGTAAAGCTATTCCCAGTTTTCTGAGAAGGCAACAGATTGATTTCTGAAGATGTAGGGTTGGTGAAGTCCTTTTCCCAGTCTGTAGGCTGTCTTTTTGTCCTGTTGTCAGTGTCCTTTGCTTTACAGAAGCTTTTCAGTTTCATGAGGTCCCATTTACTAATTGTTGATCTTAGAGCCTGAACTATTGGTGTTCTGTTCAGGAAGTTGTCTCCTATGCCAATGATTTCAAGGCTCTTCCCTACTTTCTCTTCTAATAGGTTTAATGTATCTGGGTTTATATTGAGGTTTTTGATCCACTTGGACTTGAGTTTTGTGAAGGATCTATTTGAATTCTTCTACATGCAGTTAGACCAGAACCATTCATTGAAGATGCTTTATTTTTTCCATTGTATGGTTTTGGCTTATTTGTAAAAATTTAGTTGTCTGTAGGTATGTGGGTTTATTCTGGGTCATTAATTCTGCTCCATTGATCAAGTTGTCTGTTTTTATGCCAATACTATGCAGTTTTCATTACTATTGCTATGTGGTACAGCTTGAAATCAGGGATGGTGATACCTCCAGATGCTTTTTTTTTCCTTTTTCTTTTCTTTTTTTTTTTTTTTTTTTTTTTTTTTTTTTTTTTTTTTTTTTTGTATAAAATTGTTTTAGCTATCCTGCGTCTTTTGTTTTCCCATGTGAAGTTGGTGGCTGCTCTTTCAAGGTCTGTAAACAGTTGTGTTGGAATTTTGATGGGAATTCCATTGAATCTGTAGATTGCTTTTGGTAAGATGGCCATTTTTACTATGTTAATCCTCCTGATTCACGAGCATGGGACATCTTTCTATCTTCTGATATTTTGTTTGATTTCTTTCTTCAAAAACTTGAAGTTCTTGTCATACATGTCTTTCACTTGCTTGGTTAGAGTTACACCAAGATGTTTTATTTTATTTATGGCTATTGTGAAGGTTGTTGTTTCCAGGATTTCCTTCTCAGCCCGTTTATTACTTGTATAAAGGAAGACTACTGATTTTTTTTTAAGTTAACTTTGTACCCAGCCACTTTGCTGAAGGTGTTTATCAGCTATAAAAGCTCTCTGGTAGAATTTTGGGGGCCACTTATGTATACTATCATATTATCTGCAAATAGTGATACTTTGACTTCTTCCTTTCCAATTTGTGTCCCCCCTTGATCTCCTTTCGTTCTCGTATTGCTCTAGTTAGGACCCTGAGTCCTGTACTGAATAGATACAGAGAGAGTGGGCAGCTTTGTTTTATCCCAGTTTGTCAGGGTTTTTAAGGATGTATAATATATATATATAGTGTGTGTGTGTGTGTGTGTGTGTGTGTGTGTGTGTGTGTGTGTGTGTGTGTGTGTGTTCATGTTTGTACAGGAAAGCATACAATAGCCAGAGAACAAGATCTGCCTTCAGCTATGGCTGGCAACCTACTTTTAGCAGCATGGTCTCTCACAGAGCCTGGAGCTCACTGTTTTACTAAACTGACTAGCCAGCAAACTCTGAGGATCCACTTGCTTTCAAGTTGGTGAGCACTAGAGCTACAGACCTCAACATTACCCACTGAGCCATCTCCTAGCTCTTCATCATCCAACTCCTGGAAGCTATTTGACCAGCATACAGTTGTTCATGATGGTCTCTAACAGCACTGCTGTATTTCTCTGTTGTTAATTTTAATGCCTTCCTTTCCACCTCCTATTATTACTTATTTGAGTCTCTCCCACTCCTTTTTAAAAGGTTAGTAAAGCGACTCATTTGTACCTTGATTTTTAGTCTTTATTTCATTTGTTTATGCTCTGTTTTTTATCTCTTTCCTTCTAAATTTGTGTTAGCTCTAATCTCCGTTCCCTAGTTCTGTGAGTTGTACTAGGTAGAAGGGTCTTTTTTTTTTTTTTCAGCAGATGCTCATCCTCATAGACTTCCTTGGAGCTGCCTTGGTGGTATGCTGGTGGTCGCGATAGGCTGCTATTTTCATTTGTTTAACAATGCATTTGTCACCATTTACACCAGATCAGTATTTATGCAAACATCATATAAAATATTTTTTTAATACAGCTCCTGTTTCTAGGCCATCATTTGTACTCTTACTGGCGTGGTATTTACCAGTCAGAAGCTAACCACTACAGTTTTCCAATTACTCTTTTCAAATCAATTTAAAAATTCAAATTCAGAAATATAAATATGATTTCTTCAAACATATGTCTATGTAAGACCTTTTCTTGTGGTTCTGCATTTCCTCTTAATCTAGAAGGTTTCCTATGACACTGATTTTAAGCCATCTACTGTAGACTTAAATCCATCAGTCTTCAGGAAGATGCACCTAGTAGTCTATAATCATCAACCACCACCACCACCACCACCACCACCACCACCACCACCACCACCACCCTTTTCCCCATTTTTTTAGTACTGAAAATTGAACTGAGAATCTTGCATGTAGTAGGCAAATGGCTTGACCATTGAGCTACTTTTTAAAAGGCTTAAGTCATTGAGAATGGTTTTTACTGGATAAAGAATTCTTGGCCAACAGTATTTTCTTTTAACTCCAGCATTTGCTATAGTCCTCAGGAAAGCAATGAAATCTAGATTAGTATGCCAGGAAGTCATGCTGCAGTCCCAGCTGTGACAGATGCACATCCTCCCGCCCCCTCCTATTTTGGGAGCCCTAGTCTCACATGTGCTTGTTATAATCTGTGACATACTGTCATTTCAACGACAAGTTTGTGTCTTACCTTACCGGCAAGATGACAACTCACCAGGGGCCTCCTTGCGTGCATGTGCACTCAATATACTGCTCAGGACATTTCTCAGGGCACTCGGTTCACGTTCTTCCTTCGGTGGCACAGGCGCTCCACCCTCACTGCTTGTGGATTTTGTCAGATCCTTGATGCTCTTGGACAGTTGCCACTTCTTCCACAGGACATTTCCTGCTGCCGGTGTTGGTGGTGGCCCTTGTTTAGTGTCTACATCTTTACCAGTACTTCCTCTTACTTCTCCTATAGCACAATGTATATGTTCCTGAAAAAAAAATAACTTGCACTCTGCTAAGTCACATGCAAATAAATCTAACAGGGCTGGTTCGTAGGAGCCCAGATTTGGGGCACATGATTCCAAAGCGTTGCAATGTCTAACCAGGGCCTGGGCACCCTGCAGCACTTGGGGTGCCAAAGCGTGATGTGGCTAGTGCAGGCCTATGTGTGAGGTATGATTGGAAGCCTCCTCTGAATATGAGAGCCATACACACTCAGAGGCTTTAAGAAACTAAGGCAATATTTATAGAGGGGAATGTCCTTATGTATTGGGACCACTGTATATATGCAAGGTACTTCTCTTTGAGAAGAGACTACTGAGTCAATACTTATTTAAATTGTCTTAAAATAGAACTGAAAAGGATTCTTACTTGTGAAGATCCTACAGCTGAGAGGATTTTCCTTAGCAACACTTCTAATAGTGATTCCTGGCCATGAAGAAATCATAAAAAAACCGACCCCAACTTGCACATTAGCCAAGCATTATTCTCCTATTTATTCATCCATTGTAGGCGACCTACTTGGCATTATATTCTGATTTGAATGAAATGGAGGATTTGGGGTGTGAATTGCCTCTGCCTCCAGTGGTACTTGGACATAGGTATGACTATACCGTGACAAGACAGTGGATCAAAGGAGGGCCAGGTCTGCATGCTTTCTGGGTCTCTTGTTTCTCACAAACTTAGATATATTACTGAGATTCTCCCTGCCTTGGAAATCAGAATATACATTAATGGGCTGGTATACAAACGTCAAAAAAGTTTAGTTTGTCCTCTGTATTTCTATGTTCTACATCCATGAACCCAGTTAACTAACTATGGATCAAGAATTTGTTAAGGCAGGACTGGAGAGATGCTCTTCTAGAGAACCCAGATTTGATTCCCAGTACCTGAATGACAACTGTCTATAACTCTAGTTTTAGGGTATATGATGCTGTCTTCTGGCCTCCTTGGACACAAGACACACATGTGGTACATGAATATACATGCAGGAAAAAACACACGTATACATAACATAAAGATTAACTAATTAATACAACATTATAAACATATAAGGTTAAAGAATGACAAGACGCTCAGAGAGGTAAAGTAATACTTGCTGTGTAAGCCTAGTGATCTGAGTTCAACTCCTAGAATCCATGGAAAGGAGAAAACTGACTGCACAAAGTTGTTTGTCCTCTGTATGTGTAGTATGGCAACCACCGAAACAGCATGCACATATACATAGTATAGTAAATATTAAATAATCCGAAATACATTGTTTAAAATTGTATGCTGTTATTTACTACATAGTTAGTTCTATGTTAGTTTCATTTGTACTGAACATATATGCTTGTTTCTCTTTATATTCTCTAAATGATATAATGTAGCGACTACTTAGAAAGCACTTAGATTGAATTATGACTATAAAAACATGAGGGTAATTGAAAGGATGCAGGAGAATATGTACCCAGATTATATGTAAACACATCACCATTTCCTAGAAGGGCCTCCAACTCTTGTGCATTTTGGAATACACTGTAGGTCTTGGAGACAATCATCTTTGGATATCAGAATCAACTGTAATTTAAGTAGTGCAAGTTGCCAGGCCATGACAATGGTTCCACATAAGTAATTATCTTTATTATAACTATTCTTATTCTTACTCTTATTCTTAAGGTGCCGCATTATTAAGCTGTAGGCCTGTCTCAAACTCCACATGGCTACCATCCCAGTGAGTAAGAACCTTATTCCATCTTTGGTTTCATTATCATCTTATTATCTTTTAAACGCAGGGTTGCCTGTAGCTCAGGCTAGCCTTGAAATTTGCTATATAAGTGAATATGGACACGACAATCCTCTTGCCTCGACCTCCCAAATGTAGGGATTGCAGGTGTGTGCTGTCCCATCACGGTCTTCAACTTCTCTTAAGTAAGAAAACCCACTTCTACCTATGTGTGGAGAATGGGCACGTGAACGAGAAAACAGGTACAGGTGGCTTGATAACTAAAAGGCTATTCGTGTCCTGATTGAAGCCACATGGCTTTTTGCAATCCCAAGGATTATAAATTCTGAAATGATTCCTTGTGACTAAGGAGGCCCCACTGAATGCCTGAGCAGCTCATGGCCTCCACTAACCTTCTTCTGAGGATTTAGTAGTAGAGACAGTCTCAGCGATGGGGACAGGGGCCGGGGGTTCAGGTGGCTTCTTAATGAACCGGCTGAGGTACTTCAAACGGGCTTGAGAAGCCTAGAAGACAGATGTCAGCTCCGTGAACACTTTGAAAAGCAGCAAGTGGGGCAGGCCAAGGCAAAGTCATGGTACTCAAAGGAAGAGAGACATATGCGTTCCAAAACATAAGATGAAAGAAGAAAATACAAATAAGGTAGTTTAGACCAGGCCAGCTCTTCATTAACTAAAGTTCTAAGGCCTCGAGCCAGTGATTCTCAACTTGTGGGTCTTCACCTCTTTGGCAACCCTCTACAAAAATATTTATATCACGATTTATAAAAGTAGAAAATTATGTTATGAAGTAGCAATGAAAGTAATATGTTGGTGGTCACCACAGCATAAGGAACTAGATTAAAGGGCGGGAGCATCAGGAAAAACATTGAGAGCCTGTGCTATTAAGAGCAAGGAGAAACAGGTATTTAGATTCCACAAGGGGGCAGCACATACTTTTTATTCTAAAGCTCTAGCAGGAAAGCATACATTAAATGTTGCATGCTCTCCTACTTGAGGTTTTTCAGGATACATATAAACCCAGCCCTCATAGCTATGTATATAGGGGGGTTTGATGGTCACAGTTTAGTCTTGTGTCATGTCACAATTCAACTAGTCAGTATCTAATATTAAATTCCAAGTGCCACACCCAAAGGAACCCCTCTGTGGTTTCACCCACAGAGCTCATGCCTCCGACTACATCTAACAATGAAGAGAGAGAGAAAGAGCAGCCTTTCAGGCAGGTGACCTTGATAGCCCTTCCTGGCTCAGTTGTCTCCCAAGCTTGCTTCATGGCTCGGATTTCGTCTGCTCGGTCTGTGTCTTTTTTCACATCAACATAGTCTGACTCACTGTGTTCAGAGACCAGCCTCAAAATCCAGTAGGGTTTGTTTGGATCTTCTTGCTGAGAGTGAGCAGTGGGAATTGGCTAGGAAAGAAAAAGGTTAAAAATATGAATGTTTTTCTCTCCTAGGAAGGTTCTAGGATTCACTCCTAAACAGGGATCCCACAGTGAGCCACTTACCATAGAGAAATCATACCATGATTGCTAAGACTCGGGTAAGAATGTTCCTTATACACTTTTTACAGCCGCAAAAGCATATGAATCAAACAACATAATATCGGGGTGGTGAACAAAGAACTTATAGCATGTTCCCATGTTGGATGTTGAGCTTGACTAAAAGTAGACATCTATTGTACTCTACCATGTGAAGAGTCCTGCAGGTCCGGGTGTAAGAGAAGCCGGGTGTATGCGGCATCTGCATGAATTCTATGAAAGTAGTGGTTCTTACCTGGAGCTTAGGTTCAGGGACAGCAATGGGTTCACGGACATAATCTACAATCTTTACCTGGAGCTGCACAGTGGCTGTGCTTGTTGGAAGTCAATGGCCTGTACAATTGTGAGTGGCACCTATGGAGCTGGAGATGTGGCTGAGCAGATAAAGTGTGCTTGCTTTGAAAATACAAAGGGTAGAGTTCAGAATGCAAGAAATCTGCCCACTTGGAACCCAGATGCTCAGAAGGTAAAGATGGGATTCCCCCAGAACAAGCTGGCTGGCTAGGCCGGCCACCACAATGAGTTAGGGATTCAGCTGAGGGGTCTTATGTCAGTGAATATACTGGGAAGTGATTGAGGAAGACTCCTAACATGAATACTTAGCCTCTACAGGCACATGCATACACATATAACTACATACATGTACACAGACAGGCACATATTCATGTATATCACATGAAAACAAGTATATATGCCCATCACTTTACGCTGTCTTGACTTAAAATTACACAAAATAAAGTCAAAATCTGGCTGATGGGTGTTGCAGTTTGTTTTTCTGTTGATGTGATAAATGCCATGACCAAAGCAATTTGGGGGGTGGAGGGAAGGGATTATTTCAGCTTATGCTCTGGGGCCCATCACTGGGAGGAAGTCAGGTCAGAAGCTCAAGTATGAACGGAAGCAAACAACATGGAGGGTGGCTGCTTGCTGGCTAATTCACGGGCTTTTGTTCACCTGGCTTTCTTATACAGCCCAGATTCACCTGCATAGGGATGGTGCTGCCTACTGTGGGCTGGGCCCTGCATCAATCATCAAAGATGATTTCTCAGACATGGCCACAAGCCAATCTGATGCAGGCATTTCTTCAATTGATTTCCCAAGTGATGCTAAGCTGTATCCGCTTTAAAATAGAAACTAGCCAGTGAAGTAAGGCTGCTCACTGCCAAACCTGATGCTGTCAGTTCCATCCCCAGGGTATATATTGTAGAAGGAGAGAACTGCTTTCCACGGGTTATCCTCTGGCCTGCAAATACACCTATGAGTATGTGTGTACACATGCATGCAAACGTACACATGCGCATGCACACACAAACACAAACACACACTGTTTAAAATATTTTACATAAAGTCTAAAATATACTTGTGGCCACTCATGATGTCTTCACAAAACTGAACAAGATAATTAAGCATTTCTAGCTCTGAATGTAGTTGCTGCAGATTCACTCTGGATGTGAAGGGTACTTTAAGGTCTACAGAATCACTTCCAAGGATTGGAGACAGCAGAAATGGGATTTGACTTTTACATAGGAGAGGTTCATACCTGGACAATCAGAGAAGGAGAGAGACCCTTGTTCTCCAAATATTCATTTTGCCAATCTCTCTCTCACATTTCCATTTAATATGCTGGTGTGTATGTTTTTCTGTTGATATAATGAACACCATGACCAGAAGCAACTTGGAAAAGAAAGGGTTTTCATGGCCAACTAGCTTTGAATCCGGAGGTTCCGGAAGTGAGAACTTCCAAGACCCTACCAGGCAAGTTAATTGTTAAAAGTGGTGTGATTGCAGAGTCCATCACAGCAGCTCAAGACTATGCCCATCTGAAACGATGTTATCAGAGAAGAGGAGAGAGTTGTAGCCACTGAATAAAGGTTTCACTTAAAATTTGGTTTCATTGTTACCCAGAAGACCTTGTTCCCTAGGTGATACTCTTTGTATTTTAATGAGAACCACATGTCAGAAATGAGAATCCTTTTCTTTCTTACTTCTGAAGACTGGAGTGTTGGCATTTCTTTTTAAATGGCTCCAAAAGTGCTTTTCCAGTATTGAGTTTTGATTGACAGAGAGAGAACTACCAAGGTGCTAAGGGATGAATCTGTGGATACAGTCAAACTTGTTTACTTCATGATGCTCCCGAGGACATGATGCAGCTAAAACATAGGATCTTTAAATGCAAGTGGACAAGATTTCCCGCTTCTGGAGTCTGGGACAGTGAACCCTCATTTTCTTCCATAGCTGACTTCCCCTTACCGTCCATTTTGCAAACGCCACCAGAACTTCTTAAGGAGGACGTCATGCTTGCACCCACCTGTGGTTCAGAGCGAGGAGCCTGCTTTTCCTTGGCTAACTTTTCCCTCTCTGCAGCCCTCTCCTTGCCTTTCCTTGATGTTTTGGAAGTGCTGACAGATTTCTGCCCTTCGCTGACAGCATGGAAATCTGGACTTCCTGTGGTAACTTGTTCTTCATGTTTCTCTATATGAGCTAAAGAGACATGAAAATGAAAACAAATGAGACATGATATGACGACAAGACCATTTCCTGTAGGGACATGACAAGCGCTCTGGGAAAATGCTTCTTCATCCAAAGAAGTTGGATTATTTTCCTTGTAAACAAAAGTTTCATAAGAACTGGTCAAAATTCTAATAAAATTCAGATATAGTTCATATAGCATAAACTCAATATTGGTGTATATTGGCAGACTCCCGCTCCGGATGAGGGTTGGATCCTGAAGAAAGGTGAATGTAAGAGCAGCAAGGGAACAAAGAATCAGACGCAGAACACCACTCAATTTCTTTTGACGAGAGCCGGGACAGAGAGGAAGCCTTAGTGGCTTTACCTGCTTTGACAACGTGTGTCTCTTATAACCTTTATTTATACACAAAATCATTTCCTTAAAGACTTTAATCATTGATTACACAGCTTGAAATCTTTCTTGGTTACATAAGTGTATAAGAACAAGGGGAACAGAAAGCAAGCAAACAGCAAATTTCCTGAGGACTAAAACTTAACTTTAGGATAAAATCAATTTTCTTTTACCTCAAAATTTTCTTCCTTATGATTGGTATCGTAAAGCCTTGGGGTTACAAAAGATGTTAAATAAAGTGACTCTATTTAATTTTGTTTTAAGTTGGGATATAGTTAATAGATCAAGATAACAATTGAGCTGTAATATGAATAAATTAATAAAATATATTTAAAAAATAGATCAAAGATCAATGCCTCCATATGATACCCTAAACTTGTCTTCCTGAACCTTAGTAGATCCTTTCTTTTTCTTTTTTTAATATTTAAAATAAAACTATCATTTAAAAACATTATGTAGTCTTTTTACTTGGAGGTAGCTTGTCCTTTTGTCTTTCCAGAACATCAGAGAAGTCCTGGCCTGTCAAGTTTATTTAGAAGGGCGGACAGTTCTCTGAGCCAACATGCCTGTCTCTGTGACTTTGTCTTGAATTCCTGTATCAATACAAATTTTATCTTTATTGTAGTTTTGTAAAGAATAGAAAATTATTAGAACTTTAGCCCTGTTTCCAATACCTTCCTTTAACCTCATTGTGTACTTTTACTTTAATACAATTTCTGTTTTTACTATAGTCCTGTAAAGGAACATTAGAATTTTAAAACTGTTTTTCTTTTGCTTTTAAGCAGGTACCAAGGACTGTTGATAATGGCATGATCAAAATCTCTTTCTTTCTAAACTAGTTCCTAGTTTCTGAAGCTGAGCATAAAGACCTAGTGATTTTAATTACAGTTTGTCAGCTTTCAAAGTTTCCCTAAATTTTCTTCTTTATTAATTCTTTTTAAATCCTCTAAATCATTTACCAAAATCAGTTATTAATAATCTAACAGTGAATCTGAATAAATTCTATAAAATACTCAATTTTCTACATAGTTATATTTTCCCAGGGAATCACCAATAACTTTTTAGCATCAGCTTTTACTAATTTCCAATTCTAAACTTTGGAGAGAAGCCTCTAGCAGGGAGGAATTTCCACAGTAAAGGGTCAATCCAAGACATCCAGGCACTGGCACTTTGTCAGGCAGGCCTTAAGGACACCTGGGTGTTGGGGGACTGGAATTTTGTCAGGCAGTGCCCTCAGAATTCTTGGCCTCATCAGTATATAGAGTAGTGGGCTTTAGAACATTAAGGTTATACACCCATCAGGTCGCTAATCACCTTGCTTGTCTTCTGGGTGCCTTTTTCCTCATAACATAGTTACCTTGATTGTGGCCTGTGCTATGCAGTTCATTCCTCTATGCTCTAACCTTTACTATTTCCTTCCTTTTGATTTGAGATTAATTTTCTTTCCTTCCTTTATATTTTTTAGTTTGTTCTTTAAAAAGATTATTGTGTTTGTGCTTGTGTGCGTGTGTGTGTGTGTGTGTGTGTGTGTGTGTGTGTGTGTGTGTGTGTGGCATTGTTGCATATAGGTGGCCTCAGACATCAGATTTTCTGAAGCTGAAGTTACAGGCAGCTGTGAGCCACCATGTAGGTGCTGGGAACTGAATCTTTGTTCTCTACAAGGGCAGTAAGTGTTCTTTATCCTCTGAGCCATCCCTCTCAACTCCATTTTTCAGGGTTTATTTTTTTTAATGTAGACAATTATGTTAAGACAGGTTTGCTTTTTCCACAGCTGTGAAATCTCCCCATTCATTTCATACTGGTTTCTAGTTTTCTTCCATTGTGAACAGAGAACATAGCTGCCTGATTTCGACCCCTGCCCGGTTGTTCAGACTCACATCATTGCTTCATCTGGCGTCATCCTGCAGATGCTCCAGAGGTCCTGGAGGTGCTTGGTGGAGAATTCTTTTCCTAGGGCAGGTTATTTTCCATGTTATTCAAGTGTTTTATAAGCTTATGAATTTTGCTTAAGTTCCTTGCCACTAGTTAAAGTGCAGTAACAGAAATTTCCAGCTTGCTGTAGAATTAGCCATCTCTTCTTTCAATACGAGTTCTGCTTCATGTATTTTAAAGACTGCTGTTAGGTTCAGACGTTTGTAATGGTTTTGCTTTATGGATATGTGGTCTCTTCAGCATTATGAAATAACTCAAATACCTGTTTTAGCCTTTAAAAATCTATTATTGACAATTCTTGGTTTATCTGGGTTACTATTTGTAATGTGTGTTCCATCCCTTTGTCCTAAAACTTGTTATATCTTTGAAATTAAAGGATTTCCCTCTTATTAACATATACAGTTCAATGATGTTTTGTTATAAGGCACATTTAAATTACAAAACATAATTACCCAAAAGGGAGGATTTACAGCAGCCATTTTTATATTTATCTCACTACATATCTTTTTGTTCCTCTGATCTTCTTAGACTATCTTCTTTTGCTTCAAATCCATACTTACTTCTGCAGTTTTTTAATTCTCCCATGTTTTTGTTTGTTTTCTATACATTTTCATTTTCTTAGTGGTGTCTCTGAGTAAGATTATGATTAAAGCATTTATTTATAATAAGCATGAATTAGTACCCACTTAATCTTATTAATGTACAAGACCTTTGCTCTTCTACACTTCTTTCCTTTTGATGGTGACAAAATGTAAATTTTGTCTGTATTCATGCTGTGCCCTTTTAAATCCATAGGATGCAGTGATAATCAGGTTGCTTACTTTAGTGTGCAAGGCTTGCAAGAAGTGTGCATTATGTTGGCAGCATGTATCAGAATAAGCTGTGAGATGGAACCCAGTCTACTGACTCTAATATCAGTGATTTGATTTACATCCTTGGAAACTGAAATCTGATTTGTGTTCGAACATTCTTATAATTTCTAAATTTCTTTAGGCCAAAGTACATGTTTGCCTAAGAGGTTCACTTCCTTGTAAGTGGAAACAAAATAATCTTATATATGTTAACATGTTTGTTTTGTAATATATCTTAAAATGTCTGTTATTATAAAATATTATATTCTAAACCATATCGACATAAAATGTATGTAATATGTTGTTCCATCAAAGACTTTTTGACTTGGATTCACAATGCTTCATTGTGTAGTTCTCTCCTAAAACAAATAACCCCAGCAAGCCTTTATCACCTAAGCCCCTAAACCAAGAGTGTCTGATAGATAAGAATTATGTATTTTAATAGATAAATCAGAACTTCAAAGGCCTTGAATACTAACATAAAGAGGTGGGATATGAGTTTAGAATGACAGCATCACAATGCTGAAGGCTGAACTGTAGGTACTGAAATAAACAAAAGGTGGCGCTGTTGTCTCACATTGCAGGAAGTCACAGTTCCTATAAATAATAGCAGAAATATAGATCTGTGTCTGTATATCAGACCTGGGGATTCTTTTGGTTTTGTTTTTATTTCTAGGGCATAAGAATGTAAAGTTTTGAAAAACATCAAATCATATATTTCTCAAAGAAATTAAATGGTTTAAATTAATGAAAAATATTTTATGATTTCAGGGTGAATATGAAATTTTAAATGCATAGTAACAAAATAACATGACCTATTTCTTCTTGATAAAAATATTTATAGTTGAAAATTAAGCTAAATATTGATAATTAAAACATCAAGAACTAAAGTTTTCTAAACACTCAATATCCTTCAAATTAAAAAAATAACTAGAAAATATGTAAGCTGTGAGCTGTAAATAGAACTGAAACACTACAGTTGATGTATTGATATGTTTTAATTTAATTAACTGGTCACCTAAAAATCCACACTTAAGAGTCCTCAAGACAAGCTCATTAGGTGAATGGGGAATGTTGCCTGGTTATCTGAGTTTGATCTCAGGGACCCACAGTAATGCAAGAAGGAATCAACTCACACAGGTTGCCCTCTGATTTCCATACTCAAAAGCTGAAGTAAGTGTGTGCATGTATGCGGGCACACACACATACACACACAAATGCACACACACATGCACACACACTAAACAAAATGTAATTAGAAGACTATTTTTAAACACAATTAGTAACAACCTCTTACTCTGAACTCAAAAGCTATTTGATTGTCAAAAAGATTTCTCAACAACTCCTCTCAAATAGAAAATCTCCCCAGATTGTTTTAAATGTAATAAAGTCTTAGTTTCTTTGCTTACTGCTTTTCATCAACAAATATGATGGCATGGTTTAATTTCAGCAGTTGCTTATCCAACATGAAACTGACAAATGTGATATCACAAAACAATACATGTTATGAGTCCTGCAGGCCTATATTGTAGTTGAAATATAGAATAACTCTGGTACTATTTTTTAATGCTACGAGGAGCTGAGAACTCCTACAGACCACCTGTGCCTTTGTGAGAATCTTTCAAGACCAGAGCTCTCCTGGCTTTACATGTGACAGAAGTCAGCAGCTTAGCTACTGTGATACATTTCCCCATCTCAGCCTGACTTTCCTCTTATAGACTTAACTCGAGTTGGGTTTTGTTTTGTTTTGTTTTTTCAAGACAGGGTTTCTCTGTGTAGCCTTGACTATCCTGGACTCACTTTGTAGACCAGGCTGGCCTCGAACTCACAGCAATCCACCTGCCTCTGCCTCCCGAGTGCTGGTATTAAAGGCATGCGCCACCATGCCTTTACTCGAGTTGTTATCTTCACATTTTACACACTCTTTAAATTGACTTTAATTATGAACTGTGTGATGTTGCTTTGCCCTGGATAGCTTAACATGTGTGCACATGGCTTTCTTCTTCTTCTATCAGTCAGTATTTCCCTGTTGACAAGACTCCCACCAGCAATGAAGGAGTGTTCCTCTCTCTCCACATCCTCGCCAGCATGTGGTGTCATTTGAGTTTTTGATCTTAGCCATTCTAATGGGTGTAAGATGGAATCTCAGAGTCATTTTGATTTGCATTTCTCTGATGACTAAGGAGGTTGAGCATTTCTTTAAGTGTTTCTCAGCCATTTGATATTCCTCTGTTGAGAATTCTCTGTTTAGTTCTGAGCCCCATTTCTCTATTGGGTTATTTGGTTTGGTGGCGTTTAATTTCTTGAGTTCTTTATATATTTTGGATATTAGACCTTTGTCAGATGAAGGGTTGGTGAAGATCTTTTCCCGGTCTGTAGGTTGTCGCTTTGTTCTCTTGACAGGGTCAGTCACAGACATAGGGGAGGGGAGTAGTGGGGAAGCGGGAGGGAGGGAGGAATGGGAGGATACAAATGATGGGCTAACAATTGAGATGTAATATGAATAAATTAATAATAAAAATTAAAAAATAATTTATTCAGATTACAAAAAAAAATGACTCCCATGTGATGGTAATCAGGTTGTTCCTCTCCCCCCTCTCCCCCTCCACCCCTCCAGTCCCTCTCTCCCTCCTTCTTTTCCCCTCCTTTCCACCCTCTTTCTCTCCCTCCTTCCATCATCTCCCACTTAGTTTGAACCCAGAGCCTTGCACATGCCTGGCTGGTTTACTTCACTGACTTATGTATCCACCCACGAAGGGCTCTTCTCTTGAGCAGGTCTTGGGTAACCTGTCCTCTGTTACATGCTATATATTTGGAATTGATTTGAGCAACAGTAGCATGACTATCTTGGTTGTATCAAGATCGATCTAACAAATGATTGTAATTAGCATAGGGCATCTCAAGGACTAGACCACCCAGGCAAACAAGAAGGCTTGGATTTTATTCTTTTCTCTACTATAGTTCTAATCTTCCAGGAATATAATTTAACATTTATGAGCACTATGAATTGTCCCTGAGGAGCAGGAAGAAAAAAAGAAAGAAAGCTAGCTTTGCTGAACGCAGAAGCACTGACAATACTGTACTGTTTTTCTATTATTTCTATTTATGTATGTAATTATGTTTTATTTGCATATGAATCTTTAGCATACATTTAAAATTTTTTATGATTCCTTTTTATTTTTTATGTGCATTGGTGTTTTCCTTGAATGTATTTCTGTGTGAGGGTATCGGGTCAAGTTAGTGTTAGGAATTGAACCACAGTCCTCTGGAAGGTAGGCAGTGCTCTTAACCTCTGAGCTACCTCTCCAGCCCCAGCGTAACATATTTTTGAGACAGGGATTCACTATGTAACCCTGAATCAATGTAGTTATGAACACCATACTGCCCTTGAACTCAGAGAAATCCACCTGCCTCTGCCTCCTGAGTTCTGTGATTAAATATGTGTACCTTCAGAGTCCATCTTCGTGTTATTCTTTCCTGACTATTATGGGAAATAGAGTTGTATAACCATAAAAGCCATCTGTTTATTTCTTGAAAGGTTTACAAGTATAACTGCTGCATAAGTTTTGCTACTTGGACAAAACGTGTTTAGGCTCGGCCTCCATAATAACATACTTTTATTTTTCATAAATTATGCAGTAAAAATATTGAAACATAATTAATATGACAGAAAATATGAAACTATAGATTATATAGAGTATGACTAATGTACTTAACATTTAAGGTATGGAGCTGGAGAGGTGGCTCAGGGTTAAGAACACTGCTGCTGTTGCAGAGGACCAGGGCTCTGCCCCTAACACTCACATGGAGACTCCATCATCTGTAACTCCTGTTTCCAGAGAGCCAATGCCCTCTTTAGACCTCCACAGGCACAAGGCATGCACACGGTGCACATGAATACACGCAGGCTAAACACTTATACACATGAAATTTAAAAAATATTGTAAAAGTATTTAGGTCGGCATACCTTTGATATCAAGTTTCTCCAAGTCTTTCAGCATTTGAACAAATGTCAGTTGAGTTTCATTGAGTGACCAGCTGTTAAACAACACCAAGCATTGTATGATGTACCTGTAACACTGAGAGCGGAAAGGCAGGGAGTCAAGCCAGCCAAGAGAATCAGCGTGTACATGCACAAAGTTACTAGGTCAAGCTTATAATGGATAACTTTATGAAACATAAAAATCATGGGTTAATTAAATGATACTTTTTTTTTTTTTTTTTTTCAGAAACACGCTGTGGAGGTTTGAGTAAGAACACCCACCTCACCCCACCCCACCTCCACGCCATAAGCTACTAGGTTTGAATGCTTCCTCTCAAGTTGATAGAACTGTTTTGGGAAAGATTAGGGGGTGTGACTTATTGGAGGAGGTGTGTCCTGGAGGGTGGGCTTTATATCAGGCCCAGTCTCTCCGCCTCCAACTTGCAGATAAGATGTTAGCTTCCACCTCTTACTCCAGCCTCTTGCCTGCCTGCCTGCTGCCACGCCTCTTACCATAGGCTCCCCTAGTTAAATCCTCTCTTTTATAAGTAGTCTTGATCATGTACTGTCTCATACAGCAGTAGAACAGTAGCTACGACACCCTGGGTCTCACAGTTAAAGCGTATTTAACATTCTCCATTCCAGTCACTGCCTCCGTCATCTACATTTCTGATTTTTACCACTTCAATGGGCATAAAGTAAAAATCCCATTTCTGTTTCATCCTTTCTTATATTTCTATAGAACCTGAGTATCTTTTCAAAGTGGTTGGCATTTAGGGTTTTCTTTTCTTTATCCTTAAATTAGGAAATTGGTCTTCTGCATCATCTTTTATTACCTTTGTGGATTAATATTCCCACTTAAATCTACAGTGTAGGTGGAAACCACCTTTATATACAGTATTAGCTGTGGTGAAGGACAGGAAGGGTCCCTTGCCTCTGATAGACAGATTACCTTTTCTCCCTTGAATGATAGTTCCACCTCTCCCCATCCCCTCCAAAAAAATCAGTGTTTCTCTTTGTTCTGGCTCGTTCTATGTTAACTCGATATGGTCTAGAGTCATCTGAGAGAGGGGAACCTCAATTGAGATGCAGGCCTTAAGCCTCATCACTCCTTGATCTTTAGTTATCTTATTGCTCTAGCTAGAACTTCATGTACCATATTGAACAGCCGTGGAGAGAGTGGGCAGTCTTGTCTTGTCCTTGATTTTAGTAGGATTGCTTTAAGTGTCTCTCCATTTAATTTGATGTTGGCTCTCAGCTTGCTGCGTATTACCTTTATTGGGTTTAGGTATGTGTCTTGTGTCCCTGATCTCTCCAAGACTTTTAACATGAATGGGTGTTAGATTTTGTCAAAGGCTTTTTTTCAGAGTCTAATGAGATGATCATGTGGGGTTTTTTTTTTTTTTTCTTTTAGCTTATGTGGTAGATTACATTGATGGATTTTCATATACTTTACCATCCCTGAATCCCTAGGGTGAAGCCTATTTGATTATGGTGGATGATGTTTTTATATGTGTTCTTGGATTTGGTTTGTGAGTATTTTATTGAGTATTTTGCATCAATGTTCACATGGGAAATTGGTCTGAAATTCTCTTTCTTGGTTGAATCTTTGTAGGGTTTAGGTATCAGGATGACTGTGGCCTCACAGAATGACTTTGGCAATATTCCTTTGCTTTTATTTTGTGGAATAGTTTGAGTAGTACTGGTATTAGCTTTTTTTTTTTTTTTTAATTCTGTGCTAGAACTTTCTGGTCTAGGGCTTTTGTTGTTGTTGTTGTTAAAAGGCTTTTAATAATTGCTTCTATTTCTTTGGGGGGCATAGGTCTATTTAACTTGTTTACCTGATCTTGATTTAACTTTGGTAAGTGGTATCTATCAGGCAAGTTGTCCATTTCCTTTAGAATTTCCAATTTTGTGGAGTACAGATTTTTGAAATAAGACCTAATGATTCTTTGGATTTCCACTGTGTCTGTTGCTGTGTCCCCCTTTTCATTTCTGAATTTGTTAATTTGGATACTGTTTCTCTATATTTTATTTAGTTTGGCTAAGAGTTTGTCCATTTTCTCAAAGAACCAGCTCTTGGTTTTGTTGATTCTTTGTCTTGTTCTCTTTGTTTATAAGTTATTGATTTCAGATTGAGTTTTATTATTTCCTTCTATCTACTCTTCTTAGGCATGTTTGTTTCTTCTTGTTCTAGAGTTTTCAGGTGTGCTTTTAAATGCTAGTATGAGGTCCCTCCAATTTCTTTATGAAGGCACTTAGTGCACGAACTTTCCTCTCAATACTGCTTTCATTGTATATCATATGTTTGGATATGTTGTGTCTTCATTTTCATTGAATTTTAGCAAGTCTCATTTATTTATTATTTATTCCTTGACCCAGTAGTCACTGAGTAGAGAGTTGTTCAGTTTCTATGAGTTTGTAGGCTTTCTGTTATTTCTGTTGTTTAAGTCCAGCTTTAATGCATAGTGTTCTGATAGAATACAAGATATTATATCAATTTTCTTGTATCTGTTGAGGCTTGCTTTGTGACCTACTATATTGTCAAATTTGGAGAAGGGTTCAAGAGGTTCTGAGAAAAAGGTATATTCTTTTGTGTTAGAGTATCATGCTCTGTAAGTAACTGTTAGGTCCATTTGATTCATAACGTTGGTTAGCTTCATTATTTCTTTGTTTAGGTTCTGTCTCAATAACCTGTTAAAGTATCCCACTGTTCATATCTAGGGTTTGATGTGTGATTTAAGCATCAGTAATGTTTCTTTTATGAATGTGGGTGTCCTTTTATTTGGAGCATAGATGTTCAGAATTTTGATGGATCTTTTTCTTTGATGAGTATGATGTGTCCTTCCCCCATCTCTTTTGATTAATTTTGGTTGAAAGTCTCTAACGATTTCTAAGTAGTATGATCAAAGCATCATCACAGAAAAGCCCCAGTCCCTGTGCACATTCTGTGACAAATCTTCACTTGTGTTTACATTAATGTGTTCCCTCTGTGTGCCTGCGCACATGTGAACATGTGTATACAGGTGCACTTGATGGAGGCCACAGTCAATTTCAGGTTTCTTCCTTAGTCACTCTCTATCTTAGTTTTTTGAGACAGAGTCTCTCACCGAATCTAGAATTTTCCATTTTCCCTAAGCTAACTAGCCAGTGAGACCTGCTTGCGTCACCCTCCCAGGCTGGAGCTACTTATGGATATTTTGCCCATTGAGCCACCTTCCTAGCCTTAATCAATTCTTCTCTCTCTCTCTCTCTCTCTCTCTCCTCATCCTCTCCCTTCCCTCCCTCTCGCTTTCTCTCTCGCCTCTCTCTCTCTCTCTCTCTCTCTCCCTCTCTCTCCCTCTCTCTCTTCCCTCTCTCATCTCCCTCTCTCTTCTCTCTCTCTCCTCCTCTCCTCTCCTCTTTCTCTCTCTCTCCCTCTCCTCTCTCTCTTTTTTCCTCTCCTCTCTCTTTCCTCTCTCCCTCCCTCCCCTCCCTCTCTCTTTCCTTCTCCCTCCCTCTCCCTCTCTTTCTCTCTGTTAATGTACCTGCTGTCCTGTGCTAAAATTTTCCTCAATAGTGGGTATGCTCATAACTTCGTCTTCCAGCAGAGGCATACCCATATCTGCCAACACACTTCCCGGCCTTCCCTTAAAAGATTTCTGACTTGTCTGGCCAGGTTTTCTTTTGGGCATCACTTCTGGCTCTTTCTTAGGTGAAGTATGAGATAAGAGAATTTGCTTGCTAGCTAAAAAGGAGAAACAGTATGTTAGTATATTTGATATTCATTGGTATTACTGATTTAATAGGCTGTATATATATATATGTATAGTTTGTGCTAATAGCATATAGTATACTTAAAAGGACATGCTTATTTTAAGAAGATAAACTTTAAAAAAAAAACCATTGGAGTCTTTCAAGTTTTCTAGTCTTAGAGAAGGTTATTGAGAAAGTTTACATGGGGCTGGAAAGATGGTTCATCAGTAAAGAGCACATGCTGCTCCTGAAGAGGACTTTTGTTTAGTTCCCAGCATCCACATGATACCTTAAAGCTACCAGTGGACCCAGTTCCCAGTGAGCCAACTCCTCCTTCTGACCTCTGTGGGAGCAACCAGGCATATGGTGCCCATTCAGACATGTAGGTGAATACTCATACAGATAAATAAAAAAACAAAAGCAGGCTCATGTATAAGAAATAAATTTTCTCAAAGTACAATCTTGAAAGGAGATTCCTAAGCAATCTATTGGTTTTGGAGCCTACTTAGACACATAATTACAATAGCATCACTGGGGTCAAATTCAGTGTTTTTCAAGTGGCAACTCATGATTTCTATTTTAAACATTTCAAATGTCACAGTACTACAAGGCTCTGTTTATGAATGCGGTTGACACCCCAGACAGGTACTTACACTGGGAGCTCAGTGCTTTTTCACTTCCAAGGAAGTAGAAGGCAGGAATGATGGCTTGCCCTTTGCCCACGGTGCTCACCATGGTCTCCTCGCTCTCCAGCACTTGCAGCTTGACGAAGGCATCGGATTTGGATGTGCGGACTTGTATTGTAATACACTGTGCCCCTGTCACTTTAATGGAGTACCTATTGTGAGAAAGGTTCAGCTTTATGAGAAAGAACACTGATCTGTCCCCCAAGTCGGTAAGAGAAATGGTGTGATTTTCTCATTCCCTCACATGAAAGTAAAACAGCTTTGTAAGGCCAAGGAAATGCTAAAATGTTAGTTACTGCAGACCTTGACAAAGGAAGCCAATATCACACAGTCGAGAAAAACAGTAGCATATGTTTCTGGCATTAGAAAATTCCAAGTAAGAACTGCATCTTTTCGTTAAGTATGATGAGAAGCCACTTATACCTAAAAGCCACCATTCTTGACAGTTACATGACCACCACTGCCTGTATTTTTTAATTAAAAATTGTATTCTAGTGTGTGTGTGTGTGTGTGTGTGTGTGTGTGTGTGTGTGAGAGAGAGAGAGAGAGAGAGAGAGAGAGAGAGAGAGAGAGAGAGTGAAAGGGAGGGATGACGGGAAAGGGGAGGGGGAGGGATGAGAGAATGAAATTGGGAGAGGCCCGCATGCAAGCACACATACACATGTGATATGGGGACGGAGAGAAGTGAGAGATTGAGATTGAAAAAGAACATATGCATGCAAGCACACATGGTTGGTTCTCTTTTCACCTTCCCATGAATTCTTGGGATGGAGCTTAGATTGTCATGCTTGAGTATTTCATGGCAAGCACTTGACCCTCTGAGCTATCTTTCTGGTTCTTATTTTTTTATTTTTGTTGTTGTTTTCTATCTCCAGTAATTCTTCACAAATGTCCAGGCCTTGATATAGGCTTTCAGTTACTTTAAGCAAATGCAAATACAAGTGGCAAACCCCAAAGCTATCGCTTTGCACTCCACAGTCCCCTGACTACCCTTCCACAGGGCCCTCCCCTTTTGCTTTTCTCATCAATTGCCTCCCACTCACTTGCTCAGCACTAACCGGAGTCTTGATTTGCACTGGCAGAATTCCAAGCAGTGTGCAGCTTCCATATGCAGGGAAACTTCTGCTCTTATCTTCTGATGTCTTGGGAGAGTCCAGCAGGGTTGAAGGGACCCTTGGTGACTTCTCTCTAGACACCTGTCCCCTCTGAGTAGAACAACTTCATACTGTCCCTTCTCTTTGAGTCTGCTTTCTCAGGCCCTCTGTCACTGATATCCCACTCATGTCAAAGAAGCAGTGCTCTGTTCTCATTCATAGATTGAAATCAACATTCATTCTACAGTTTCCTGGGTTCTCCAGGAGATTAAATGTTATCAAGGTTTCTAAATGGAAGCCTCGAGCTCAGCTCTCTCTCAAAGAGTCATGTGGTTGTTAGCGATGTTTACAATCAAGAACTGTCTTCCTACTGACTACCTTACGGATTATCTTCTGCCCTATGTCCTTACCTGAAGTAAATGACATCATTCAGACATTTCCCAAGGCAAATGCAATCAGCCAAGGCTTTCAATTTTACCTCAACTTTGTAAAATATTTTTTCTCTAGATCCATGCACCTCTTTATGGTTGGTTGAATTGTTATCTCTTCTTTGTATAAAAGCCATGTTGGCAACCTCACAAGGTCATCTCATGTGAAAATAATTTTTCACAGGAAAAGTTAAAGGATGTGGCCAAATCAATATGGCTGATGAGCTTAGAAAGGTGGGATTTAGAAACAGTTACATGATGCAACACCATATAACGAGGAAAACAGAAATTTGTAAGATGGATCCACACAGTGAAGAACATGAGTAGACAAAGAACACAGAGAAGAAGTTAAGAAACAAATTCTTCCCAGAATACCTTGGAGATACCCACCCTGGTGACAACTTGACTTCAGAGTGTGGAAGGAGACAATTTTGCCATTCAGCCACTCAGTATTGTGTCAAGTCCTTAACATGGCAGCTGTGGCAGAGCAATGAGCTGAAGTGTTTGCTGTTGCCAGGGTTACCACTTGAACTATCTTAGAGCTGTCTGTCTGTCCCTCTACCCTCTACATCCCTTTTCACTCAAGTCAACATCTGGAAGCCATCTGAGTGATATGTTAATATTCTACACGTTGACTATAGGAATTATAGAAAAAATCAGGCAGAGTATATTATTTAGCAAATTATATCAGAAAGACTTAAGTTTTTTCTTCTGAAAACCAATTCACCCTGGTGTGGTACTTTTAAAACACATGATCTCTTCAATATAAAAAAAGCCCTAGAAAGTAATAGGGCATTTTTTTTTAACTAGGTACCATAGACCATGTCTGTCATGCTTTTAACAATAAGAAGCAGCCTTTAACCAAGTAAATGGCTCTGTATTTACATGAGTGAATATGGGCAGTCATAAAATAGCTAAAAACATCTTAATGCTATTAATAAATGATAATTACATAGTACTTAATGTCAGAACCACTCTCATCGTTACAATCTTAAACATGGTAAACTACGACCAGAAAGACTGACATAAGAAGCAACAGCAAAGTGAAGGCTGTTTGTTGATAGATTATAAATGGCATTTATATGGTTAATGCATTTCTAAATTCAGGCAGAAGAGCATTTTCTATTAAAAAGAGAAGAAATTTAATGTAGGCCAATTATGCATTAGGCACTGTGCTAATTCCTATTTGAAAGGACATGTATCTGGCCTTCCATTTACATTAATTCTCATAAAGGCTGATGTACAAAGAATCAGCTAGAATGTATACATTGCCCAAATTGTTTACCATAAAATGGCATCTGGACCAGGTATTTATATTTGTGAATTTCAATACAAAGGGCTTACATTTTGAAAAGTATTAAGTGTCAAAATGAGGATGGAATATTACAAAATAAATAAGTGTGCTAGGAAAATAAAATTGTACAACTTACATTTCTGGAGGAACATTTTGTTCTGTTAAGAGGCAGCCCTGGCTAGAAGTTGGTGGCTGAGCAAGGACAAGGAACATTAGATGCTACAGCTTGAGTTTTACTCTACAGCCAATGGAAAACTAACACACATTTTATAGCACATGTGTAAATATTATGTTAGAAAAGTAACTGCCTTGGTAGTAAAGGCTAGACCTAAAAATTAAGAATGTGGGGTGACAGTGCAATTTTTAAAAGGAATATATTGGGAGTCTTGATTCCAAATACAACAAGTTCATGCAACCAACATAATGAAGACCCTGAAGGAATGGAGGAGCATTAAGACGACACGGGGAGAACACACAAAGTGCTGGTATGTCAGAATCAGAATTCAGAGCCAGGGTGCTCAGTATCCATTCACCAATGTTATTGTTAATTAGTTATTTTCACAGAATTTTGAATTTAATGCACCAGAATTATTAATTCATTTTAATAAAAATAATTAATATTTATAAAGAATGCCTTCATCTCTCTATTATGTAGTTATACCTGAAGAGGATTTTCTTGTCATTCGGGATGTAGTAGTCTCTGATTTCCTTTATGGTAAAGGTGTTGCATGGAGCATCTCGAGAGAGGAACGGTAGTGGGCTGTAAGAGCCGATGAGCCTCAGTTTCCATCGTGCACCTGACACATATGATTCGCCAGTATATGCTTCCGCCACAAACGTGTATCCCTTCTAAAAGAGAAGGCACCACACACATAGCATTCGCATTGTCACCAGTCTTTCAAATATGTGGGCCACTCATTGAAATAAATGTTATGATATTGTTATATCCTCATAGAGCCCAAGAGCCCCTAAGAACCATCAAGCCATTAACATTGTATTTAAAATTCTGCTTAGAAACAATCATCTTGAGACCCACCCCATGGGAGAGAGCCAAGCCCTGTCACTATTAATGATACTCTGCTATGATTGCAGACAGAAACCTAGCATAAATGTCTTCTGAGAGGCTTCATCCAGTAGCTGATGGAAACAGATGCAGAGACCCACAGCCAAACAATAGGTTGAACTTTTGGAGTCTTGTAGAAGAGTGGAAGAAAGGATGGAGGGAGGCAGAGGGGTCAAGGATACCACAAGAAGACCTACAGAGTAAACTAGCCTGGGTCTATGGGGCCTCACAGAGTCTGAAACACCAACCAAAGAGGATGCATGTGCTGGACCTCTGTCCCCTACACATATGTTGCAGAAATGCAGCTCATTCTTTATGTAGGTCCTCTAACAATTAGAACAGAGGCCATCTCAACTCTGCTGATTGCCTTTGGATCCCTTTCATATACCTGGGCTGCCTTGTTTGGCCTCAGTGGGAACGGATGTGCCTAGTCCTGCAATGATTTGTTGTACCAGGGTGGGTTGGTACCCATGGGTGGGGGCTCCCTTCTCTGAGCATAAGAGGATGGGGGAATGGGAAAGAGGTGTGAAGGTGGGGCTGGAAGGACAGGAGGGAGGGGGCTGGGATCAGGCTGTAAAATGAATTTGAAAAAAGAAAAAAAATCATCTTAGGACTAAGGGTGTATTCAAGTGATAGGGTGCTTGCTTAGCTTGTGTGAGTTCCTGTGTTAGATCCCCACTACTGTAAACAAATTCTGAGAAGGCTCACAGGTCAGTGTTCTAAATCGCATTGTTCTGTCTTTGAGGGATTATGACAGGAGTAGAGGAAACAACTGCTTATTTGTTTGACTGAAGAAGCATATACAGTTGCAAGCCTAAGTCCGGGGAGGGTCCTTGTCAAGCTTCAGAGCATGCCTTGTGGAAGTCCAAAGGAACAACCAGGTTCCTGCTGACCAACATGAGTTATAAAGAAGTATAACTCCATATAACAAATGCACAGGTAAATAATGACAGCCTGATGGATTTCACACAATGTAGGATGACTCTTTATCAGGTCTTCAGGCAGGGAACCAAGTTGGGTAGCATCCAGGGCTACATTTGACGCAGATTTACATTAGTTTTAGATACCCTCTAGTGTTCCACTATCGCTGGGGACCATGTCTGGGATATCACAGCAAGATGGTTCATCAATGCCAGAACAAATTATTTAATAGTTAAAACTGCCAGACTCCATGCAGGAAAATGACAAGGGCTTCAATTTACAGTAGTGTCTTCTAAGATGTGGTTTGTGAAATGTGGACCCTGTACCTTTTATGAAAATGGGTTTCTATGATGTAGTATATTTGGGAAGTATTGCATAATTTTCCACTCTGGAGATACATGTTAGCTTATGAAAAATCTTGAGAAATCTTGAAATAACAAATTAATTGTGTAGTTTTAAACTTTAGAATAGTGTGTTTTATAAACACCTGGAAGGACATGAATTTTATGGTGATGGTTGGAAACTGATGACTTTCAGGTACACATGTACCATCATGCTTTTCCGGTACCAGAATGCTAGTGGATGTCAGAGTCGACGGCCAGACTCTGCCAAGGCAGGGTAAGCAAGTCCTCAATGGTTCCTGCTTCACATATGCCTGTCAGATATACTGGGCCAGAAGACTGAAGAGGGTGCTCCAACATTATATAGTTTTGGGTGTCTGTTCAGGCGGTAAACTGTTATTTTTTTTTTCATTTTAAAAACTGCTAACCTACACTTCCCTTTTACCCAGGTAGTTAAAGTTATTCCTTCTCAAGTCTCTGATGGGGTTGAAGGCCAGATAGTTAATTTTAAAATTAAGCTTAGTTGTTTTAAGAGTTAAAAAGACACTTTTAAGTCTAGATAGATCCCTTTAGGTTGATATATGTGCGCTTTAATAGATGTTGATTTAGGTTCAAAACTTGAGATTTACCACAATAGAATATATAATATGTTCTACAAGGTTGCCAAATACATTTTGATTAAAAATTATGTGTGTAAGTCTTACAAATTGGTTTTTATAATTTTTCACAATTGTACTTACTGTATATAAAAATGGCCTTTTTAAAATTTAGACAGAAGAGGAGAGATCTTGGGGGATAATCTGATGTATTTTGGTGCTGATTACTGCTTGCTTTTTGACCCACCTTTTGCTTAATAAAAAGCCATCCCACCTGGGCAGGGCAGGAGATAGGTGGGGCTTAGAGAGGAAGAAATTCTGGGAAGAAGAAAAACCGCCACAAGGAGAAAGGAGAGAGACCTGAAGTAAAGAGAGGAAGGCCGCCATGGGTTAGCTGGAGGAGAAGCACATCGCTGGCGGCATGGATGGAGAATCCAGCCCAGATGACGAACATTAGCAAGTATTTGGGATTTTGGATGAGAGGTAGCTTGATAGAAGTTATTAGAAGCAGATGGCATGGGATTGAGACAGGGATCCCATGCCTGAGGCTCTACTATGGAAAGCAGTTTAAAGGATTGATATCTGCACTACCCCAGGTTAACTAAGGCTATCTTAAAATATAACAAGTGTTCATGTCTTAATTGATAGCTATCCAGACCTACAGGTAATACAGATAATTTTAAAAACAATAACAAAACAATCAGAAATTATAAAAAAAAGTTACATTCATAATGTTTTGGCTATCTGAATTTGGCAACCTTGACGAAAACATCTTTCCTATCTATTCTAAAAGTGAATTAGTATCTATCATATCTCATCTCTATCAACTTAAATTATCTATCTAGACCTAAAATTCTTAAGAGAACAAGGCTACTACTTGTGAGACAGAGGCACCCCTCTGACCTGCTTGAGTATAGGACCAAATGAACTCCTGGGACCCATTCCTGTTTTCAAAGTTGGTGTGGCTTTGTTTTCAACAGTGGACAGGACACACACAGTGTGTTCCTTCTGAAATGTAAAGTGTGTGACAGCAGTCACACTTGCTGTATCCTCCTGTATGGACTCATATTAGAACAAACAGGGCACCCTTCCTCCCAGTAGACAGCAAGCATAGCGGCTGCGCTTGCTGCTCGTCTCCCCGTCCAGCCCAGGCCTTTTCTCTCTGTTTTTTCATCTGGGGATTCATTGTGCACCTACCTTGTTTTTGGTGTACAGGTAAGGCACCACTTTCTGGAACACCTTGGGCACCTGCTCCATCGTGTCATTGTTCACCACATGTAGCAAACAGATGGGAAGTGTAGTATATACTTTGGGGACTAACATCATATCATGAGGAACCAAAAATGTTTCTCTGTAATTACAAAAGCATGAGCCTTTCTTAATGTGACTCTTAAAACGTGAAATAGAATTTTATCCCAAAGAATCTCTGTAAAAACATAAAGCTGCAAATAACTAAAAGGCTTGCCTTATCTTTTCCATGTCAAGTTACTATTACTGTGTCATTCTGATGTACAAATGCAAATGCCTATGTTATAGATCACTCATGACTTGTACCTAATATGCTGTTGCTTGGAAATAAATGTTATCTATCTCTGGTGGAAACAGACTGACTTATTATGGTTACATATTCACTGAAAATCTATAAATTGTTTCATACTTTGAAATAAGCAATATTGATAAAAATTCTCTGACATATCTTATATATGAAAAAATTATGTATCATGTATGAAAAAGTTGTGAGCAAATATGAAAGCAGCCTAGAGACCAATGCTTTTACTGCTAACCATACTTTCACTCCTGAAACTGCAGATCTGAACATTGCGCACCATTCACCACTTGCCTGAATACTATAAACCAAGAATTTGGAGGTTGGTCTGCATAGTTCACAGTGTGGTCAGCAAAGACCATCTTAGTTTCTTCATCTTGGTAGCATGGGTAAGACTCCATAGACTTACACTTGCTTCTAAACATTAGTCTAGAAGTAGAAAAAGAACTTGAGTATCAATGACAAAGCACTTTACAAATAAACTCTGTCTACAGAAAGAACATAGCCTCTGAAATACTAAAATACTAGAAGCCAAAGTTTCCTGGGTTACCATCAAAGAGGCACTGTGTGATTCATGGCATCTGGCATCAAGGGGGAAGAAGCACACTACAGGTCAGAGGGGAATGGCATCTTTCAAAGGCATATAAGTTGTCTGACCATCTTAACTGAAGTAGACTATAAAATTCCTAAGCAAGGAAATGACTGATGCTTGCAGAGGAAAATGAGGCTTGATGTTTAAGCAGCTAAGCAGGCAAAGCAGTTATAAAAATGGAGTCAGGGCCACTGAAGGAACCTGCTAGAGACTAGAGATTGGGACGGAGCTTGTGAGGTTAATGTGAGCCATGAGTTTGGAAAATTCGATTGCGACAAACTAAGGGTACCCACAAGAGGATAAGACTAGAAGTTTCATTCTCTTGAGTTTTCTGGTTCCCATAACTGTTCAGGGAGGCCTGTGGCATCTTCCACAACAGGGTGGGAGTAGGTGGAGCTGAGGGATGGCTCCTCCCTTCCTGCCTGAACCTATATCCAGCCTCAAAAGCACCACAAATGCTGGGTCTGTTTTCACAGTACCTCAGCAGCTATCTGGGATAAGGTCTGTTATGGCCACATAGCTAGTTCTTTACTGGAGACCTAGGAGTATCTTTAGGTTGAGAGGTGTTCTTTACCTTAGGAGTATCTTTACCTTAGGAGTATCTTTACCTTAGGAGTATCTTTACCTTAGGAGTATCTTTACCTTAGGAGTATCTTTAGGTTGAGAGGTGTTCTTTACCTTAGGAGAGACAGTGCGTATTGCTCCATATTCATCTCTAATAGTGCCCAAATTTTTTGAAGTATATCTGCAACAGTGGCATTTTCCTTTGTGTCTAAACAATAATAGCAATAACAACAGTGATAGTAACAACAATATTAAATCCATATGAACAGCGATCTTCTGCAGTTTTCATTTTGCAAGTAAAGAATTTGAAGTCCACTCAAGGAGTCAGAAGGTCCTTGTACTTACAGAGAAGTGCTAGGGAAGTCAGGGATGTTAATTACACAGGGCTGTCTCTTCAAAGAAAAGCATGTGAAACCTGTTTCTCAGATGTGCTTAATACAGTCATGACCTCAGTGCTATGTGTATGGCCAGACCACATTAGCTCCTTCAGAGCCTACCCCATCTTTCTCAGTTCATCTGTAGAGCATATCTTTATGGAAAATATTACTTTATAAGAGTTTTGATGTAGTCATACTCATGTCTTAAACTGTATTGTCCACTAGGGGTTGAGTTACTATCACCAGGAAACTTCTTTCCAAGTTGGTCTAAACTTAAATATACCTAAATTAAACTTCCTGGGTCAGTCTTCTGGGTAAGCATCTCAAAGTCAACTGGTCAGAAGACCACTCTCTTTTTCTTATGCCCTGCCTAAGCTGCTTCATTGTTCTGGTCAGGATCTGAAGTGGGAACTGTAGCATTTGCCTGATATAAGGGAGCCGCTTTGTCTGCTTGGCCAGTTTCCTTTCTGTATTTGTCACTGGAGTATGGTCTTTGAGATCCATTCAATGGATTTGAGTGGCAAGAAAGAACTATATGTGAAATTGCTTGCACCTTTTCAGTTTCCTCAACGGGGGGGGGGGGGGGGGGAGAAAGAGCACTGTATGACTAATAGTTACTACTTAGGAAAAAAAAACATTTAATCATGTAATGAATTTGATAAATGCATTAGTTTTTTTAATGGAGAAAAATGTGAAAATCATGTAATTATAATTTATTTCTATCTTAGCTTGCTCTTTCTTTCTCCTTTCCTTTCCTTTTCTTTCTTTCCTTCCCTTCTTCCCTCCTCCCCTTCTTCCTTCCTGCCTGCCTTCCTCCCTCCCTCCCTTCTTTCCTTCCTGCCTGCCTGCTTACCTGCTCTCCTTCCTTCCTTCCTGCCTGCCTACCTGTCTGCCTGTCTGTCTGTCTGCCTGCCTGCCTGCCTGCCTTATTTCTTGATCTGGCCATCCAAGTAAGCTTCAAACTAGCACTAGCAATCCTCTGCCCTCATCTTTCTGAGTGCAGGAAATACACGTGTGCATTATCATACCTTCATTTGTAATATGTTTCCATCACAGACTATTTACTGTGTGTTTAAAAAATACTTAAAAAATCTTTTCACTCCTTAGGCAAACATGTCAACGTTGTTAGTAAATGTTTTCCATAGAGATATTTTTATAACAAAATGTTTCAGTGAGCAAAAAAGTTCTATCAGAGATGAATCTTTCCTCTCAAAGGGTCAATGGATATTACATGATGAAAATGATTAACTACACCTTTAAATTTTTGATTTGATAAAACAGGCATTACTCCTTCCAAATTCAGCTGATATGCCTGAAACAGTTCCCTTCACAAATGTTAGAGCATTTTGAAACACATTCTTGCCCCTAACTTAACATCAGCTTCAGCACGCACAGAAGCACCGGCATCCGTTATTCACTTACTTCTGTGACACTCCTGCACCTTTCACTGCAGTGAAATTCAGTCTAGAAATGTGCAGGAACCTGCTGCAACCAAGCCTGGGATGACTGAAATGAACTCACAGGAGATTCGGAAAACTAAGCCGGTCATTTTCTCCATGAGTCATGGAATAAACATCCTATTTCAATGTGTAGTGTGCAGTATCAGTGCATGTGTGCATCTGGGTGGACACATGTGTGTGCAGTGCACATATGCATGCGCACACATACACGAAGCTGCCAAAAGTTGATGTAGGTGTCTTTCTCAGTTACTCTCTAATTATTTACTGAGGCAGGGTCTCCGGCAGAACCCGAACTCCCTGATGAGGCCCATCTGGATGGACAGCTGGCCACAGGGACAGCTTGGTTGCCACATCTGCATGACTTTTTTGTAGTACATGGGATCTGAACTTCAGTTCTTAAGCTTCTGCAGCAAGCTTCTTTTCTTCCTCATTGCCCCAGCCCTGACACTCACCCTTTCAGTAAATAGCCATTGTCTGTTTTTAACATCTCAGACACTGATGAGTTCAGAGAATGAAGAAATGAACTCTGACCAGCTCCTTGCCTCAGGGGATTTCAGTGGTTAATAGATAAAATTAATTAACTGTTCTGTAAAGCAAGGTGACTCTAAAATACCTTAGTGCACTGTAGAAACACTTATTCCTATGCTCTTGGGTCCATTTCAAGTGTCTTAAAACCATACCTGGTGTTCTGGCTTTGAAGAGCTGTCTGATATAGGTCCCTTTCCACACGGACTGAATTTTCACTGCAGCAGCTATTTCCTCGGGCGAATACTCCTTCTCATGTATCGGCATACAGTATTTAAGGTCTACCCATTCTGCTGGTAAGAGAAAGTCAAACACTAGATTGGGATTTAAATCTAATCCTTTCCCCCCAAAATTTTAATGCTGGCAGCTATGAAAGCCTTCAGGTATGTAAAATTCCATGGGATGGATTGAACATCCCATTTCACATTGTCCACTGAGTGAGGTAAAGGTCTGGGGAAGGAAGCTGTGATGTTCAATGACCTGCCTTTAACTTCCATCAGAAAGAAGCCAGAGGCTTCCCTCAGAACTGAGAGGAAACAGATTAGTGAGAATAGAAATGGACCATGGTAAGAGGAAGGAAGGAATTTGGGCATCTCCTCAGGATTCCTCAGTTCATAAGAGGCAGATCAGTGACAAGTACAGAGGAATTCTGGGTCCCCTGGGAGTACATATGACAAGGCTTAGTATGTTTCCTCAGCAGACCTTGGGAGCCCTTGGAGCATCCTAGAGAGAGCTTGACCTCCATGGCTGTCTGGCATATCTGTTGGCTCTGACACATAACAGCTGAACATACCCTTTTAAAATTATTCATCATTTCCACGCTCAGAGACGTAAAATGAGTCAGTACCTAAAGAGGCGTCCTCTGAGAAGGAATCCAGTACGTCCAACTCTAAAACCATGGCCCGGAATGCAAACTTGAAGTTTAAAGGAGGCTTGGTTATTTGACATTTTTTCATTAAACGCCACAAAGATATGTGGAAAACCTGGAAAAGATAAAAATATTCACACACACACACACACACACACACACACACAATTAACGACAGTGGGACAATCTAGGTTGAACTAATTATGGCAAGTGGAGCTGAATTGTTCTTTAATAGAGGATTAGCCTTGCCTGTTGAGTATATCTGCAAAGGTTGTGTATGTTTGAATATGTGACAAGGTGGACATATGTCATTGCAGATTCAGCTGAATGTCTGGGATGTATATTGTATTCTACCTTAATGTCCATAAAACAATTTCCTTCTTTTCTGCCTGGCAACAATATCCAACATCAGCTTACGTGTGAGTAACAATAAAAATATTTTTAAGGCAAATAAAATTTTACTTGTGCTTACACAAGCTTACACAAAATTAGGTTTACTGAATACCCTGTATTTTCCTTCTGGGCATGAAATCCCTCTCTGAAAGGTTGTGATAAGGTCTAAGGCATTTTTTTTTTTGTGGTCACAACTGGATATTATTGTCATATGCAGTGAGGACAAGTGATCTGTGACACATCTCACACTGCATAATACAGTCCCATAACAAAAATAATTTACCCTGAATGTCAATTGCTCAGAGGCAAACAAGCAAACAGCAAACAAATACAAGTAGATGTAATGGGATCTCCACACAGGTGGGGTGAACAAGTACCTCTCAGGTTCCTTCCTCATGAGACAACCCAAAGTACCCTGACTTCCCTTCCTTCCTACAGGCTATCTAGAAGGCGGGAAAGCTGCTCAGCCACAGCAGAAGCTTGTGTTATATGAGGGAGGCTCCTGAGGGCATCTTGAACTATTGGAAAAAAAATAATAACCCTGCTGGCGAGTGGCTGCATCTCCTTGTCCTTTCTGGAAAGACATCATTCACAGTTTAGCAGGAGCCTCCAGATGAGTGGGCCTCAGTAGCTCACAGCAGCCATTAACATACTCTTTCAGGAAATGTTTCGCCCACTTTCTCAGCTCATTCCTCTAGATTCCCCTCAGCCTCCTGAAAGGACTCTCCAAAGACACTAGTTCCACGCAATCCACTCCCCTAGACTCAGTACTTGGAGTCCATCTCTCTGGTGGGAGGGCTCCTGCTGTGAGCATCAGAACCAGAACTGCTTACCCGGAAGTGCTGAGCAGTGAGTTCTTTGTTGTGGAGGGGGAAAGGGTAGTGAGCTGCTTGCAGGTCCCTCAGAGCTGCAGACAGTTTACCTTTGTCTTTGAAACTAGTAATTACATTTCCAATAGCCTTCATAATTATTAGAGACTGTTCCGTAAACCGGTAGCTCTCCTGTGAAGACAGAAAGGACCTGTGGTGGCCATCCTCTTGGTTATTTGCCGGCAGTTACATTTGCAAGTATAAGGAAATCCTCTGATTCAAGGCTACTTTATTTATGGAGAATGTCTGGGAGACATGAGAAAAGGACTGGAGGTCCTACAAAAAGGACTGTGGAAGAGAAGCAGCACCGTGGTAGAGTTGGGGAGACTCAGGGTATTAACGTTAGGAGTTAGTTCTCTAAGGTGTCTAGAAATCAGGCTGAGAGAGACTGGGATTTCAGGGAGTGGGGCTGAGAAGCTTGTAAGGAAAGGGTCTTGCAAGATAAAGACCAGCATGTGGGCTAGCTTGGGCTGCTGGCTCCCTCCACTAGCCATTCTGACAATCAGTAAGAGCTCTGAGCTGACAGAGGTTCTAGGGGACAAGCCAGTCTGAGACGTTTGAAGACTGCTGAGGTTGGTGTGTACTGGGTAGTGCTTGCATTGCCTGGAGCAGTACGTGCCTGCTTAGAGGGAGTTAGAGGAAAACTGAGCCTTCTTTCCTCTTTCTTTAAGGGGTATCATAGTTTCATCACTGTTCCCTGGATGCCCACAGGACTGAGAGTAGGCCCAGCAAATGTGCCTGGACAACTCAGATGGCCTGATGGGTGAGAAAGTGTTGTCAAACATACAGATGCCTTCTCAGCCAACACTTGAATACCTGCCTGATCCTTCTAACCATCAGTGCTGAGGAAGGTCTTTCCTAGTGGTGGTCTAAGTAGACTAAGTCTCTACCCAGAGGAATACTTAGTTACGTAGCATTGTGGGAATGATCAGTTATGACTCTGGGGATTAGGCTCTCTCAGCTCATGGGCAAGGGTGTGCCCTTTGCATCTCCATTAGAAAAAGGGCAGAACAGAGATTAGTATTGACTGCAATATCCCTTATAACATAGGAGTATATACCATCCTATGGTATAAAAATAGAAAATCTTACAACAAAATAATCACCAGGAGCTAAGACTCCTGTAAGCTGGATAATGCACAGCACATAAGGAGAACTGTCTTCCAGAAGAATTTGAAATAAGCAAGGTAAAGCAAGCCATGGCCGCAAATGCTTATAACCCCAGATCCTCAGGAAGCTATGCAAGGTGACCCTGAGTTCCAGGTTAGCCTGGGTTATATCATGAGCTCTTATCTCCAAAACGCCAAAGTAACAAACACAAATAAAAATTCCAGGACAGTCAAGGAAACAAAGGATACCTTAGAAGAGGAGGTCAACTTGTTCTTCCCCTAGTGTTTGCTGAACAGACCGAGAAGCACAGGGAAGACAGCACAGCCAACAGAAGGAAGCCTTGAGAAGCTTGTAGAATCCTGCTAAGACCACTAGGGGGCATAAATTAGGCTTGTCTGGGCCATCAGAACAGGACCGGAAAGATCCATTCTTCAACCCTCTTGTTGCTACAAGGTCTCCCAGCTGGCTGCCTTAGAGAATCCCGTATTTGTGCCATCTGGAGTTTTAGCTCACTATCTTGGACGTTTAGTTTGTTTCACCTGGGCGTTTTAGTCAGAGTTACTGGTGGTGAGGAAGTACTGGGATTCAGACAGCAGAATATACCAAATTCTAAGTGCCGACAGAGAACACCGTAAACAGAGAGAAGAGGTTAGTGGCCTTGCTGCACCCACTTTATCTTCAGAGCAGAGAAAGGAGCAAGAAGAGACAGTCATGGAAGAGGAAGAAGTGATGGATGCTTGTAGTGAAACACGTTGACTCCTCGGAATCCCTGAGTTATACACTCTAACTGCCTAGATTAGGGAAGGAATGGAAGGGGGAGAAATGTTCAAATTTTAAATGTCACCCAAAAGGACTTCACTGGTGCTTTACCCCTCCAAAGGACCAATACACCTACCGGATATACTGAAAAAAATTAAAGACTCAAATGTGTAGAGGTGAGAGCAGTTGTCGGGGAAGAATTAACTGTGTTTCGCTACAGACTTTAGACTGCTAATTACACAGATTTCACATGTCAGCATTTGTTAGAGGATATAGAAATAGTTTAATAGGCTCTCAAAGGAGGGAGGAATAAGCTAAATACATACATGCATACATACATACATACATACATACATACATACATACATACATACAAATAGGATTGATACCAGAGAGGGAGTATTTGCTAAGATATTTACCGGCTCAAAGTTGGGCAGTACAACATCCTCATCCCCAATGACAAATGTCACCATGCTGCAGACATGTAAGGCATGTCCCACGGGGGAATAAGCACTGAAGAGCAGCATATGCCTCCTAGAGAGAATGGAGACCATGTGAAGACTGCGTCCTATGTTGAACATATTTCACCTCTGCTAGTTATTCGATCAGAGTTTGGAACTTTAAGTCCAAGTTTGCAGATTCACAAACACGTAATAATTTCACATATATGAATTCTCTACCTCCTGCCTAGTGTCTATGTCATTCGAAGCAGAGATGACCACCTTCCTCAGTCTCTCTTTAACTTTTTACTGATCACATATAATTGATTGATCTTTGGGTAAAATTCCAGTAATAATATTTTCCATTTGAAGTATGAGATAGTATTCAAAGTTGTATATTCTAAAATCAAGAAAACACTTCCATTGTATGTAATTTCTTTCAAACAGAAAATGGGATGTGCTTGTCTAGTGTTATCACAGTTAAAAATAAACATCTAACAAAAACACATCACGTGTGAAATTCTAGGTTGGAGGGAAGAAATTCTACTTTACAATCTAAATGGAATCTATATTTAAGCAGAATTCTTGTTAAAGAATAGTAAGATTTATGAGAACACAGGACATATTATTGCTGGATTCATGTTAGAAGCCCCAGGTGAAGCAGGGTTAAGCCATGTCTTTCATGTTTAGCCCTAGGACCTCCCAATCCTTTGTGGCCCTGAGAATGTCATTCATTGATAGGATTCTCTCTCTCAAGAATCCCTCTGATAGACAGGTACCTTGTCGAATCACTCCATGGAATAATAATGAAGAGCTCCCATTTTTTGTCTCATTAGCAACAGTCTAAAAGACTCAAAAATGGGAAAATGAAGTCAGAGCCTACCCGACAGGCAGGCGCACCATGGCGGCTTTGGTAGCATAGGTGTGGATCCTCAGAACAGAACTGAGAGGCTTGAGGGACTTCCAGGTGATTTCTTCAGCTATCAAGAGCCCAGGCTCCACGTGAGGACTATCTTTTGTTAGGGCTTTGGGAGAAGAGACACACATTGAAATAGGAGTATATGAAAGGACAGCTGGCCTCCATTTGCACTTGCACTGCTTTCTGTCCAGTAACAATATAGGTGATCATGAAAGGCGGATCAGGTACTGAAGATATTCCAAATGCCTTCTTGACATGCGAGAAGCTAAGAGTGTAAGTATGGGAAATAGTCCCTTGCTTAGCTGTGGCTCTGCCTCCTTGTACAGTTTGCCTTTGATAATTATCTCCTCAGATGAAAAATTAGGATGAGAAAATTGAGAAAAGGAGAGCATACAATATATTTCATCGTAGTCTGTCAAGAATTTTTAATCATCTCTATGTGCATGATTAGAATATCTTCCCAGATGCAACTATAATGTGAAAAATCATGTAATACCCAGAACAGTAGGAGGGTTCCAAGATGGTATTAGAGAAAATAAAATTATTCCCCTGTCTATCTAAGTGTTTGCCTTTCAAATTCAAAGAATCTTTGAATGTATGTAAAAGTTGCAAGAAACAAAATTTAACTTTAAAATCATGTGAGTTTTTCTTTAAATGCGCATCAATAATTATTTTTCATCAGTGACTGAGAGCAAAATGGATTTTGACTTCCTTCCAGAAAACTTTCAGGATGAAGACACTAGGCCACAGCATCCTCACTCAAGTAGAATTCCAACGTCCTGGAACATGAAGACTTCAGAGCTGGAAGCTAAGTTGCTGTCTTAAACTCAGATCACTACATTTTGGAACGTTTATTAAATGAAAATTTATTTTGCACATGCTATGTAATATCCACCATTCAAACCAATTGGGATCCATGCTGAAATATAAAAGCCCCGACCCTTAATATGGTCAGAATACCCAATGCTTGAGTATTGGGACATTTGTTGAACAATTATGATATGACATGGTTAACCTGAGTTAAAGATACTCTTTAACAAAATAGGCCAAAAGAGTCAAAGAATAATCAGAAGTGTGTATCCTGCATCCTTCCACAAGGCATGGAAGTCAACCCACTAAAGTGAGAGGCAAGACAGGTTAGGGCCTTGGGGAACTTGTGTGGGGGAAGTGAGGCCTGCTGTTTCTCACTAAAGTCAGCAGCATGGCTTTCAACTAAAAATGAATGGGAATAAGAGTAGATGTGAAAGACTTGAAGACTGCAAGGTTGAAGGTAATACTTTATGAGAATGAGAGTGGGAAAGTGCACACTAGGGAATGCCTGCAGAGGGGAGCTGCCTGAGATCAGCGTTCCTCAGTGTTGCGTGAGCTGACTAGGAGGGCTCTTCCTTCTTTCAGTCATATTCTGATGCCTTTTCTGCAGCCAATGATTAGGCAGTGTTGAGCTTGACACTAGAATGCTTAGCAGGAAGGAGTGACGTAAAGAGGTAAGGGCAAGTGTGTTTATTAGCCAGCATGTTCCAACTTGTGGTTCATGGCCATGAGTGGCTTTACGCAGCTAAAGAGAGCCATTCCTGCAGCCTAACACAGAATCATTAATTTACTCAAAACATTATGAGATTTCAGTTTAGTTAAGTAGATTGCATGGTTCCAGAGAGTGAACTTTGTGGCTGTCACAATGTCAAAAACCTGGGCATGTCTTGTAGGGTTCACAAAAGGATAAAATGACAGTGACTGGCCAGAGAATTTACCCTGGAGTAGAAGAAAGGCGGTGATGCAAAGAGTGATGGACATAGAAAGAAAAGTGTAGTGTAGATGGACATAGAGCTTATTAGAGTCAAGAATTATAAGCCTGGGAGAGCAGAGAGGGCGAGCTGAACAGCAGAGATGGTGGTTAAAGAGTGGAGACCTTAGCATAAGGATGGCAGAGATGATGCACAGCTGTCAGGGATATATTTCCCAGTATAACGATGGTGAGTATGGGCTATTGCTCTATCTTCTACTGTTAAAAGAAAGCACTCAAATTTGTATAGTTCATAAAGAAAAAAGAAGAAGAAGAAGAAGATGGCTCATTTAGTCTAGAGTCTAGAAATCCAAGGGAACTGTCCTGGATTCCAGGTTAGCACCCAGTCTACCTGTATAACATAGCAATGGGAACTGAATATGTGCACAAGCAGCCAAAAACATGCAGAGGCTCCACGCTATACCAGCCCCTTCTCATTAGGTTATATTCAGTCTGAAACCAACGTTAACCCAATCCATATGCAGCAGCTTAGTCACTTCCCACAAGCCTCTACTATATGCAGATTTCTCTAACTGGACATCAGCACAATGGGGGACAAACCTCCAGTACAGGACCTTAGCGAAAAGGGGGTCACAGATCACGGAAGAATCCAAAATAGACAAAATACAAAAGATCATTGTTGATCATTGTCAGGTCAAGTAAAAAACAAGACGGATGACAAGTAGATGTGAAAAGAAGTAAGACTAAGCATGCCAAAGAGGTATGACTAATAGAGAATTGGGTGGCAAGAATCAGCACCGTGCCCAGTGTTGGAGGGGCAAGAGCAACAGAGGCAGTGCAGTCCTGTGTAACTCCTGGCAAACTACAAAGAGTTGTCTTCTTCACCCATGGCTGGGAAGTTTATCGTGCTATGCTCCCGAGCCCACCTGTGCTCTGAGCATCCAGACGCTCGCACTCTCAGAACCCTCTTACCTCCGGATTCCCCCCAGCGCACCAAAGCAGAAAAGCAAACCAGTAGTTCAATGGGCTTCAGGCTGTCCACAAATAGATAGTAGGGCACACGCTCCTCTGAAAACTGCAAGAAAAAAGACCAGGCATCAAGCTTAGCAGTCCATTCATCCGGTCAGTCACAGTGTAGCTTATGCACACTGAGAAGCTGACTACATTCTATGGACCACAGTCAGTACATTACAGTTCTAAGCAGATGAAGTCATTCTGAGCAATAGTCTGGTGGCAGCTGGGTCTGGGGCCTCTGAGAGACGAGCTGCTGAATGAGAAAACTCTTCTCTGTGAGCAAAATAAAGGAACAGCCAATTCCAGAGTAAAGTGGTGAGAAAGGGAGCAGGCTGAGGGCAGAGTGTCAGCTATGGACAGGCAGGAGGACACAGATTGAGCATGACAGCAAATGCAACTGCCTAGCAGGGATGCATTCAGGCATTTTACATAGCCGTACAATGGTTAAAACAACAACAACAAACCAAATCCTTTCTCATTCTTTTCATAAGATCTTCAGAAATATAACCACTGCTTGCTGCTAACCATGTAAGGTAAAGTTTTGTTTTGGAGATACAGTGAAATGATTGGTCAGACTGGAGTTCTTGGGAAAGACAGTTGACACAGCAACCTGTTTAGAATGTTAGTGTATCCTATGGAGAACTGTGAGGATGCCTAATTCCCGAGAGAATGCAAAGCAGGATGACCAGGTTGCCAAAGGTACAAATTTATACGTAGCAAAGCAAGGGTTGAAAATAAAAGCTTGATGTTAACACTGTACTCATGACTATGGTCTTGTTATTGCTTCCAGCCCTACAGTTCTTTAATGCAATTTTGAATGATGACATACAATAAGAATATTCAACAAATATAATTGTTACTATGCTGTAGAACTATGTCATCGAAGTGCTACTTTACCACAATATTTAAACAACCATTTAATATAGGAATCACACCAAGAAAAAGGAAACCTTTTTATCCAATAAACTATGAAACAACTACTAGAAATGTCTGGCATGGCATAAGATGTTCTAAATTACTGACTCCTTCAATGTTTTTTATTAGTTACCATCCAAACACTTATTTCATGTTTTCTTTAAATTCCAATATACTCGTGTGAAGGACCTTGGGTCTCCCAGGTCAACATGTGTCTGTGACGGTGAGTCTCTGTAAGGGCCTCATTGTTAAATGTTCATCAGTGGCTGTCCCCAAAGCCATCCATAAGTGATGTTTAAAAATCTTTCACCCAGTCTCACCCTGAGCATCCAGAGGCTCTCTGTGAGGTGTGCTGTGGCCTCTGGCTCTGTGCTAAGTTGGCAGGACCAGTGACTAAAGGCCAGCGTCAGACCATAGTCAACCTTTTCTCTCAGGCTGCATGGAAAGCTCTGAGCTCCAGTCTCTAGAATATATCATGTTCTCACAACCATGTATGCTATAAACATTCAGGAGAATGAAAGATTCCCATAGACATGCCATCTCATTTGCTAAATTGACATTTTTAAAGGAAAAATAATCACCATCACTTTATAAAAATAACATCAAAACAAAGAATAATTAATTACATCACTACGTATGCATGTATATTAAAATGGTTTCGAAAAGTGCTAACTCTAGTAAATGACAGACAACATGTATTATGTATACTGATATATAATATATAAATATATAATGTAACATTATATGTAATATATATATATATAAAAGCACTTTTCCAAACATCTTACAAGCATTATCTCAGTTATACCCCAACCATGTGAGTGACTTTTGGGGATGCAAACTGGTAAAGCATTGCTTATGGCCTGGACAAGCGGTGATTAAAAACCTGAAAATTGATGTTTCAGTTATAATTGTGTAAGAGATTTATAAATGTCTGAGACACTTAGAATCACTTTAACAAGTTGATTCTACATAAAACTTATTCATAAAAAAGGAAAGTTTAATGCAATTACCTTGAATTCTGATTTTTGAAAATTAAGACAATAAGAACTTGGCTTGTGGAAAATATATATGTGGCTGAAAAAGAGAACATGTATAGTAGGTTATTGCCATTGCATGTAAAATTCGTACTACATGTTCAGTTTGCTAGACTCAAATAATTTTATAGCCTTTTAGAAAGTGCTGCATTTGTTGTTCTGAATGATATATGCTCTCAGTGGGAAAATTCGTCTTATTTAACAAGTGTGTAAGGAGGAGCTGAGACTGGCTAGAGTGGGGTTTGTTTGATAACGTGCTATGTGGATGGATATTCGGTGCATCCATTATTCCTTTTCACCAGCAGAAGAGAGCAGGTGCAGAGACCCACAAGTCCTTCCCCTGAGAGAGAGAGAGCAGAGAATCCCAGGGAAGATTGGGAGGAAAGACTGTAGGAGTCAGACGGATGGAGGACACCAGGGAACACGGCCCACTGAACCAACTAAGTAGAGCTCAGCTGAGTTTTCACAGAGACTGAAGCAGCAAGCACGGGGCCTGCTTGGGTCTGCTCTAGGTCCTCTGCGTGTATGCTGTGACCGTTTGGTGTATTTGTGGGACTCCTAACAGTTGGAGCAGGTGTGTCTCTGACGCTTTTGCTTGCTCTTGAGACTCGTTTCCTCCTATTGGGTTGCCCTGTCCAACCTCAATATGAGGGCTTTTGTCTTGTCTTATTGTATCTTGGTTTCTCCTCTTTGGCTGTCATTTCTTAGATGTTTGCTCTTTTCTGAAGAAGAAAGAGAGGCAGAATGGATCTGGAGGGCAAGGGAGGTAGAAAGGAGCTAAGATGAGTGGGGTGGGGTGGGGTGGGGTGGGGTGGGGTGGGGTAGGGGGAACTGGTTGGCATGTATTCCAACAGTAAATTTATTTCCAATAAAAATTTTAAAAGTTGAATTTAAAATTATGTGAATTCCCAGCTGATATTTGCTTTCTTCTTGAATGATAGTTAAGAAGGAATAGATTATATGAACAATATACAAATGTGCAGAAATTGACCCTGCTATGAGCCTGTATGGGATGCAGCTCAGGATTTAGCCAGGAGAACCTAGTCAGATGAATGGCATTTGAATGCTGTATTTGCTGGGGTTCTGTGTGTGTGGTGTGTGTGCATGTGTGTGTTTGTGTGTGTGTGTGCGTGTGTGTGTGTGCGTGTGTGTGTGTGTGTGTGTGTGTGTGTGTGTGTGTGTGTGTGTGTGTAATCAACTTGACAAAAGCTAGAGTCCTCAAAAAGGAAGGAGCCTCAGTTGAGGAATACCTCCATGAGATCCAGCTGTAAGGCATGTTCTGAATTAGTGATAAATGGAGGAGAGCCCAGGCCATAGTGGATGGTGCCATGCCTGGGCTGCTGGTCCTGGCAGGCTGAGCAAGCCATGGGAAGCAAGCCAGTAAGCAGCACCCCTCCATGGTCTTTGCATCAGCTCCTGCCTCCAGAATCCTGCCCTGCTTAAGTTCTTGTACTGACCTCCCTTTGGTGAAAACAGCAATGTGGAAGTGTAAGCCAAATAAACCTTTTCCACCCCAACTTGAGATTTGGTCATGGTGTTTCTCCACAGCGATGAAACCCTGACGGAGACAAATACTTACTGAAAACAGACACAAAAGTCTTCAAAGTCCAACCATATTTCCTTGGAAGCACTTTCGTTGATTGCCACAAGCTCTTCCTGAGACTTGTCCTGTGTCACTGTTATCAGGTTGATCAAGTCCCTTTCTAACCCGGCAGCCTCGGGCGGGTGGATATCCCCCTGTGCAACCTCTGCCTGCTCCTCTGGGAAGGGGAGAGGGCAAATATGTCCAGAATATATTACACTGTTAGGCAACAGGCTGCTGAAGTATGGAACATGAATGGTAGGGCATATTTCAAATCCAAGTCCTGTTTATGGGAAGTGAGATGATCACTTCTGTGCAGGCCTAAAGTTTGTGACGGTATTGTTCTCACGCGTTACGATTTTGTAATTCAGGGACGTTGAACTCGCTTTGGTAAGTTTAGGAACACGTTCTTTAGAAATTGCAAAGTTGCAACAACGATTACTTAACTTATGTGCTAAAATCTGCTACAGAAGGAGTGTGAAAAGAAAGAACAGTCCAGAGTGCAGAAGGCAAGATAAAAACATGGCATGTCTGTTGGCCCTGATTTGTTCTGCTAGCCCTTTAATTACGCTCCTTGGTGACCATGGGACCATGGATTATGTTTGTCAAGTACTGTCATAAAACTCATATAGAGCCTTGAACCAACGTCGTATATATGTGTATGTGGCATTTCTTTAGGATTTGAGTCCTGGTCAAGTCTTTAGTTAGTAACAGGAACTGGCAATGGCTTCAGTACTTTGACTACAGCATGCATTAAAAGTCATGAACTTGTAGACAGACATCTGTAAACTCAGCAACTTGGAAGATTAAGAGATTGAGGCCAACCTTGTAGGCCAGTCTGGGAGATTCAGTAAGATCCCGTCTTACATGAAATAAAACACCAAAATAAAATAACCATATGCCCTTTACTCACAGACTCGTGTTCTCCTTCATTTCTATTCTAGTTTGAATTGAACCTGTGAAAATGTCATATGTTTCCAGTCTGGAGTAGACAAGAATTAGTAAATCATAGGAGGTGCTGAGGCAAGGAACGGGAGAACTAAGACTGCTGAGAAGCAAGGCTTTTGTGTACTTTGAATCAATGGGAGAGCAAAACATCAGGAGATTGCTAATTTACCTTTTCCAGGTGTACTCTGTGATGGAATATTAGCCTGCAAAGCAAAAAAGAACAAATAAAAGTATAAACAAAATTGCACAAATTAGAAAGTTATATAGGCTCTCTTTAATGGCTTATGGGAACTGTGAGTCAGGAGGGACACAGAAGGACTCTTAAAGTA